>NW_024582470.1:1205991-1292715 GCF_018398535.1 Haplochromis burtoni
CATTCGTACCTAGTGTGTGTGTGTGTGCATTTTTTGTTTTTTATTTCCTCAGCTAAAGAAAGACTTCCTCAGATTCGGCAGACAAAAATTGTATTATTTTATTGTTAACTATGCAGAATGTGCAAATATTCAGGCCCAAGCTTAGGTGGATATTGAGCATTTTGATTAACCCTGTGAGGATCAGAAATAACTCATAACTCCTAACACTATGTTTTGCTGGAAAATAACCTAACAAATTTCAGGGGGAGGAAAAATGTAAATAGCTTTAGATTCTTGTGAGCTAGAATGTTTAGGGTTTTTGTTTTTGTTTTTTTTGTCCCCTAATTGCTGAGACATGGGAGAACAATTTTCGTAAGCCAAATACTAATAACATAGGGTCCCGGGTTTCTTGCACTTCTCACAAGGATAGATACAAGTTTCTGTGTTTCTGTGGTTGTTTGTCTCTTAGTAGAAGTCCATTTTTGGATCACACACAAGAGTCCTGTTGTGTTTTGGAAGCATTTCCCATCTTTCTTGTCCATCCATCACAGTCATAAATTAGTTTTGACTACATGGAAATACAGAATGAATCCTGTGGCTATTTGCTTTTATGCTCTTTGATAAAACACAGCTTACTAACTAGGTCTCCGTATCACTGTAGACATACTGTATCTGATATTGTTAAAATCACAAGCCCAGATTCAGCAAGCATAATAGTTGTTCCCGAACAATTTCACACAAACAGAGACAAAGAGGGTATATCTAACGCGATGAGATGAAGAACATTGCTTGGGACACTGCTGTAAATATGCTTGTATCACTGACGATTTTGAAAGACTCGCAGTAATTTCTGTTAATAATCTGTGATTTCTTTATCTGAGAGAAACGCGTCGACTTGGAAGGAACAACAGAGGCCCTTTGCTTTAACGTTTTTAACTCCTAGTGGTTTGAAAATTGACAGATGTTTCTATGATTTGTTAAAAAAAGGCGGAGGCCTTGGCCTTAAATTTTTCATTTTTTCACCCTTGGGTTTTTTTTTTTATTAACTTTTTTTTTTCCCAATTTTTTTTTTTTTTCATTTTTTTTTCTTATGTAGTATGATGTATGATGTTTACTTATGATCCTGCCACAGCACTTGAGGCAGGTTGAGGTGTGTACTTTGAGCCATTGTGGCACCTCGAATCTTTTCATTTTCAGCCATTCTGTTGTAGATTTGTTGCTGTGATTGGGACCATTGTTTTCCTGCATGACTCAATTTTGTTCAAGGTTTAGCTGTAACATAGATGGCCTCACATTTGACTGTGGTACACGGAGGAGTACCACCACATGGTCTGCTTGGTGCCCGCAGTGATAAGGTGCCAGATCATCACTCTTCCATCACAGTGCTTGGCAGTTAGTGTAGTGCTCGTGCTGATATGCTGGCTTTGGTTTTGTTTGGAAATGGCCTATATGCCTTCTCAGATTGATGGGCAGCAACAGATGCTCCTCTAAGATCATTGCTGATATCTTTCTACAAATTGTCAAAATTTCTGCTTTTGTAGCAGTGTTCACACTAATCAATTTAATTTGATTAGCAGTTTGATTATGATTTTTTTACTCTCAACTCCTATGGCAGCAGTAAACATATACTCATGAAGTGGGATTTTTTTTTTTTTTGATTTTTTAAAAAAAAATTTTTTATTGTGGTGGAAGCAAAACGGCAAAAGTAAGAGCGAGTCCTTGACGATGTTTATGTGAAGCTTAGTTTGGACCTTCTTTTGCTGCTGGTTCGGTCAATATTGTTCCGAGAGAGATAAAACTAACAGCTTTTAGAATCAGCGCAAAAGGGGCGTAAACACAAAGCGCGGACCCGCCAAAAATCAGAATCAGCGAGCTGTCGGCTTTCAGCCCCGACCGTGTCCGTGCCGTCGGGTGAGAAAGGCGACATCTCTCTGATTCTGATCCGCGGTCTGCGCTTTGTGTTTACCTCTTTGTGCAGAAGCCGTGTACCTGCTCTCATTTACTGTTTTAAATGTTTGGTGGTTGTCAAAATTTTGTGAGCTGAGATTCTGGAATTTTGGGCAAAATACATTTATATAAAAAATCGATTCAAGATTTTAATGAATCGATATCACGTTATCCAAGCCAGAATCGATTTTAATCGATGAATCTATTATTAAAACCCACCCCTACTCACAAGGATGCATATGACATTCTTTAAGTACAGGGAACTTTCTGAGATCTACTCTCGAAAAAAATTATATTTCTCACTTATCTGTGTATTTTATATATTTAATTATTTTTATAAAGTCGTTATAGAGATTTTGTTCCGTCTGTCTGATAAGACACTGTCTTAGCGGTGACCAATCAAAATGTGCCCTTTTTAATTTTATTTGATTCTGATTGGTTGATGTAGCATACACCCGCCTATTAGTTATGTAGTATACGTAATCGCTTGTCAAAAGCAAGACCACGGCTGGGTGTCGTATCTGAAACTTCTGCAAAGATGGTGCTGAAAGCTGTTTGCGTTTTGAAGGGAACTAGCGACACTAGTGGGACAGTTTATTTTGAACAGGAGGTAAGACGGGCTATTCTTCTTTGAAGTTGAGAGAAAAAAACGTCCCACAAACTACGCATTTAGCCTTTTAAAAGCGAAACGCTACCGTTATCGCTGACGGCTAAGCTAGCCAAGTTCAGCTCTTAGCTTGTCTAATGGTTAGTTTGCTGTTGGCTTGCTAGCTAGGTACGCGTTAGCTTGTGAATGACAGCTCGTGCACAAGTGGGTTTTCTTGCAGTCTGGTCTCATATTCAACGCCACCCCGTTGCTAATTAACCTCAGTTTACTCTGCACTTCAACGTAGGTTGCTTGTGTAAACCACGCATTTAGCAGGATATATGAAATCACTGGCTTGTCACTATAGCAGTAACCTTTGGCCACTAAAGCCTGTGCAGTGGTAATGGTTAAAGGTGTGTTTTTTAAGGGCCACCCAGGCTGTTTGTATAAGAAAGACGCTTGTTGCGTAAATTTAACGTTTGCAGGGCCAGTATAAAACAGACGGCCAGATGTGGTTTCATTAACCAGGCAAGCACTTCTGCATGTAATGCTTTTGCTGTAACTCCGAAACAGCCGGCAAAATGCTTCGGTATTATTGTGATCCGTCGAAACGAGCAAACGCGAATTTGCTCGTTATTTTTTGCCGAGTCATTGCCTGTCCTTGTTTTCGTTGCCTTTCGTTTATTTGGCCTTCTTGATAAGGGTAAAGTGCACGGTGCAACCGTCAAAGACACATGGTCCACTATCAAAGAGACGGACTCATTCACATCAAAGCAAACTTTGTGTGTAAATTACAGTGTATATGTAATATTTGTAACCAATCATTTGAATTCAGTTCAGTGCATTTTAAAAATTTTAGATCACCAAATCACAACAGTTGCCTTAAGGTGCTTGGAGGTTTAAAGGTAGTTTTCTAAGAGATTTCCTGCTGTGTAGACGTGATGAATGATCACCTGTCCTTTTCCATAGAAAATGCTTTGCACCCTCCAGTAATAACTTTCAGAAAGCATGATTGTGCAGTTTAAACTAACCGTACCATGCCTTAAAACAAACTTATTGAACATTACTGTTGTTGTAGTTCGATTTAATAAGATCTTTTAGGTTTATATTTGAGAGTATGCCTTTTGTAGTATATCTGAAAGGTCTGTTAATTTTTTGGCACCAAATCCTACAGCCCGGTTTTGTTTTTCCTCTCCTTACCTGATTATAAGGAATGATTACTTCCGTTCAACAGCATGAATGGAAGTAATCTTCATTCAATATTCCTGTCCTTCTAGCCACCTGGCTTAGAGAGCTTCTTTTGTATTTGTGTTTTTGATCTGCTAGAATGACTCAGCCCCTGTGAAGCTGACAGGAGAAATCAAAGGCCTTACCCCTGGTGAGCATGGTTTCCATGTCCATGTTTTTGGAGATAACACAAACGGTAAGTTTCTGTGTGTGAGAGATTCAAATCCAAAGAGACTTGGATTTCTTAATTTTCAGAATTTGATAATGTTACTGCATCACCTAGGTTAGGTAATCCAGACTAAATTTGCAATAGTTCAATATGTTTAATATATATTTTCTTTCCCAGGGTGCATTAGTGCAGGTCCACACTTCAATCCCTACAGCAAGAATCATGCTGGACCTAATGATGCGGAAAGGTGAGTCGAGTCTGAAGAAAAAGTATCAATATAAAAAGTTAATATATTGCATATCAGTAGTAATGTTACGTCTGACACTGAAGTCCCAAGGCCCGTGTTAAGCAAAGTGGGTGTGTCCAAATGAAACCTTTGTCTAGGCCTGTATTCTTTAGAATATCACGTGGCCACTTGCCTGACTGCCTTGTTATGTGATTCGAGCTGTTAAAAAGACGTGGGAGTTAATTTTTTTTCATGAACTGGATCTGAGGTCATTCTGAGGATCATCACGAAGTTACAAGGAGATTTATGCACATTATGGATCAACAAAAAGGCCAAAAAAATATCAGCAGTTAGGGAGGATTTTAACATGATACCTCCCAGTAATAACATATCTTTTCAAATCAATCTCTGAGATATATATTACGTTTACATATTCACTGGTATGTAGCACACATGTATTATCACAACAGAGCTGCTGTACATTGAATGACCAGTAAATGTCAGTACTTTCAAATGAGCTTCTTGTGATTTGCCTTCTGGTGAAGCAATTGGCCAGAAAGATTCAACACATTCACAGGGCTTCATTGCACCATCACTACTTCTCAGCAGCGGCTACAATAAGAGGTAATATAAATGGTTACAAAGGACTGAAAGATTCAGTAGGGTGCTTTAAAAATAAGCTTCAGATCATGTCAAGAGGGGCCCTGTTGTGATATGGCTGTGTCATTTTAAGGAAGACCAAAAATAGCCTTGGATTACTTATCATTCAGTTAACTCAAAGTTGCAAATTGTTTGCTTGAATAGATTGATTCTCATATAGAAATGGCCCAGGTGAGTTTGCAGAATTTTGCATGCAGTCTGTGTTAGGTGATGATGCTTAATACTTTCACGTTACACTAGGTTTGACTGTAGCTTTGATTTGCATGTATGTGGAACAAAGGTTAAATTTCACCAGTTTAGGCAACCTGTGATAATTAAAAGTGATGCAGGAAAGTCAGAGAAGGGAACGTACAAACAATATGCTCAGCTGATTTCAAACTGGATAGATTATGTGGAATGAATCCTAACTGTAAGGCCAGCATATGCCATCGTCACACTCTGCAGTGTTGTATCATTAAAACAAAATTCACCACAATAAAAGAGACTTAAGCAATCTTAAGGTGATGTTTGTAAATCTTAAGATTTTTGTAGGTTATATTCCATCCATGAAATATTTATTATTTATACACATGTGGCTCAGAGCGGTAGTGTAGGTGGTTCAAACAAACAAAACAAAAACAAAAAAAACTAACAAAAAAACTCTTTGAACTATTACGTTTTATTTATTTACTTATTTTACTTTTTAACTATCTGTCTTTTGACTGGTACTTAATTACTTTGCTGTAGTACAAATGATCATGGGGAAAACCTGCATCAATAGGAAAAGCTGTAAAAAGTATGAAAACAGTTACTATTCCATATTTTCTCCTTCATATTTTCCATATTGACACCCCTGGATAAAAGCAAGGTTGTTTTGTTTTTCCTTTGTAAACAGGCATGTTGGAGACCTGGGGAATGTGACTGCAGGAGCAGATAATGTTGCCAAGATTGACATCACGGACAAAATTATCTCCCTCACAGGTCGTGACTCCATCATTGGAAGAACTATGGTGGTAAGTGAAAAATGACAGTCCTTTGTCACTTTGTTCATTTCCTTTCTGCTTATTTTCATTTCCCTTTTTATTCTCATTATATGTGAAAGTGATATATTCCAGATTGCGAGCCTCAAGTTACTGTATGTGGTTTAGCTTTGAGAACTGTTTATGAAAACCTCTTTTGCCCTTTGTATTAGATCCACGAGAAGGCTGATGACCTGGGAAAAGGAGGAAATGAAGAGAGCCTGAAGACCGGTAATGCTGGTGGACGTCTGGCCTGTGGAGTCATTGGAATTACCCAGTAATCAACTTAACAGAACATGAAGCACTGAGTTTAGTTTTGTTTTTCATAGAGCACTTAACAAGACCAATAGAGCTACTTGATGTGACAGTTTGTCCTTTTCAGTTCTCTGTGACTTTTAGTCACCAGTGAAGTAGATGAGCTATGCTTTGTCCTGTTTGTTCCTCATGACAATTGTATGAATGGGGTTATGTTTCCAGGTGAGCTTCCCAAAGAATTGGTAACGCACAAGTGATGAACAATTGTATACTTAAGGAAAAAAATAAATAGTTCATCTAAGTTGTTTCTTTTTGTGTGTGTGATTGATCTTGTAGTTGACGGTGGCCCCTTTTTAACCTGTTTGGATTCTCTAAAACATGTAAGGATGAAACACCAGTCAGTTACTGGAAAAAGGCACCATAGATTTCACTGACATTTTCAGTGACTATTTTATGGCTGAAGTCTTCCAGTTTTTCTTATGTTAGCTTGTTCAAGAAAAGCAGTGAGAAAGATTAAATATTTAAAGATGATAATTTAGGACTTCAACATTAATACAAACAGCAATGGCCTGTATTTATCTAGCGCTTTACTAGTCCCTAAGGACCCCAAAGCGCTTTACATATCCAGTCATCCACCCACACACATTCACGATGGCAAGCTACATTGTAGCCACAGCCACCCTGGGGCGCACTGACAGAGGCGAGGCTTCCAGACACTGGCGCCACCAGGCCCTCTGACCACCACCAGTAGGCAACGGGTGAAGTGTCTTGGCCAAGGACACGACTAAGACTGTCCAAGCCGAGGCCCAAACCAGTAACCTTCCGATTACAAGGCGAACTCCCAACTCTTGAGCCACGATCGCCCATAGCAATGTAGTTAAACATCTTACAGTTAGTTTTATTGGGGAATTAACTTTTAAAAAGAATCTGTCTCCTATTTGTTTTTGTTAAATAGGAAAGAAGCATCAATATTTGGTGAGAGGACTTACTAATTTGACCTTATTTTGGTGCAGTTTTCTTATTTTTTTAGGATTGGGTTCTTTTCAACACAAGATGAATATCTCTAACAAGGTGATTTGTTTCTTAATTTTTAATGCAAGTGTGTGTTTTGAGTTTATACACTATGCATATAAGGCCACCTTTTCTTTTTTTCAGTTTTTTTGTGTGGTTCATTTTTTATGTTTTAACAAAGGGATAACAAAGGTGTTTAAGTCAACCTAGGATGATTTGTTTTAATTTTCACATGGCTCTACTGAGGTAATGCAAAGTGAAACATGCATTTTTTTGGGGGGGTAATGTGCTGGAAAAGCTTGAAAATAGACCTTGAAAGTGCTTTAAAAGTGCTTAATTTTGACTCTGAAAAATGTGTATGAACCTTGTTACCTGAAATGGTTTTCCAACAGTCTTGAAGTTCCCATCCTGAGCACTTGTTGGCCCTTTTGCCTTAACTCTGCAGTTCATCTCATCCTGAAACCATCTCGACTTGGTTTTGGTCAGGTGACTGTGGAGGCCAGGCCATCTGGCACTCCATCACTCTCCTTCTTGGTCAAATAGCCCTTACACAACCTGGAGGTATGTTTGGGGTCACTGTCTTGTTGGAAAATAAAAGATGATGTAGGATCCGTGCAGGTGATTTATCTCCAAATATCTCAAAGGCAATGAGAAGTATTTCAAGGTTGGGAAAAGCTGGCTTAAAATTGGCTTTAGATGTTTCACTACAATACAGTACAAAACAAAAAATCAGGCAACTTTAAAAAGACATTTTAATATTTTGTAAATTAATTAACCTCACATTTACAACACTATGAACAGGTTACTGTAATTTTACAGTAACTTTTTTTTTGCAAATTTAAATGAAAAATCTTGCTGTAAATCTAATTTACAATAAAGTTACTGCAAATGAAAGTCACAGTGATTTCCTTGCTCTAAATGAAATTTCATTTTGCTGCAGGGAAATCCTGCAAAGTGGTAACAACAATAAAACTGATGAATATAAATTCTGCACTGTGTAATACACCAATCTTCCTCTAGAGGGGGCACTTACTCTTCGCGAATGAGTTGTAACAATTAGCTGTTGGTTTTGTTCTCCAACACAAATTAATCCAAACAGCTTTTGTCTTTTTATTAAGATTAAAAATCCTGTCACACAGTTTGTGCATTTTTACTTAAAGAAACTAAAAGAATACGTATGTATCAGTGGAGGCGAACATCCACAAGTTAGTGTGTTAGTGCTGATCAGGACCTACATAAGGGAAAAAATCCTTACTTTAAATTATTAATTGCTATTTCCTGTAAATATAAACTTCTGGTGTACATGTCACACAGGCGATGAGTGTCAAACTGCTGAAATATCACGTTGGAAGCTGGGCTGAAATTAAAAAATCTTGGGCTATCCATTCATCCAGAAACCTGACTGAACAGCTGTGACCCATGCTGACCAGCATCCACCCACACACACACACGCACACATACACGCACACATACATACAGACACAAACAGTGTTTCTATCTCAGACAGTATGCACACCTCTGCCTACCGATAACAAGTGCGTGGCTGCTTAAATTGCATTTTCATTTGAATGTAAGTTGCTCCCATGTGAGTTGACATGACCGTACTCTTCTTGTGGGTAAACGGGAGATTGGAGGCTCTTTCAGTGAAGTCCATGCCTCAGGGAGCAATCCAAAGGCAAGCTGCAGCGTGTGCAATTTAAATTGCACACGAAGATGTGGAGTAGAATAATCATATACTCTAACAAGGCACATGAAACAAAATTTATGTTGCTGTGCTTGCTACTTAACAGTTAATATATTGCTAGTGAACACATTCAGGTGCTAGAAATGTTAAAAAAAAAATGAAAGCACCAAGTATTTTATGAAAAGAACTTGAATTTGCAGGGTTTAAGATTGCAATATTCTTTTAAATGGGAAAGCATTTAAACTTGAAGTGATTTTGTATCTGGCCAAGAACTCTGAGGCAGCCTAAAATTGTAAGCTGAGATAGCTCTATTCAAGTAGATGGATGCAGCCAGTCGAACAGAAAGACAGACTGGCTGTAAAAGTTGGTATAAATAGCCTGGGAGTGGAGGTGATGAATAATAGACACTACCAGTGCAGCTGACATTGAGGTAGGGAGGCCATGGCAGCCGGAGAATCCAACAAAACTACACAGAACTTTATGGAAAAACAACAGAGACTCTAACCAGCTGCTGATTGAAGATCATATTGGAAGATTTATTTTTATTCATTTATTTGTTTATTTTTGTCACTGTCACCTTTACACTATACGGCTTCTCATTCTTTGAAATCTTTTAGTGTCAAATAAAGAAATGGCTGTCAGCACATTCACTGAAAGGTAGTGCTTAGAATTCAGAGGCTTTGTATGTTCTTCCCCAAAATACCAGTCTAACAGGAATATTTGTTTCTAAAGTAGTTGCAGTGACAAATGTATCTGCGTGTGCATCATATGAGAAAAAAAAGGAAGAGATGTCAGCCTATTAACTGATACCACACACCCACATCTACACAGTCATACTTGTGATAGTAAAGCCTTCCCTCTGGTGTTCACATAGGGATGACTCACAGTTAGTTCTTTTTAACTAAGTTATGCAAGCTAAGCAGAGGGACAGACACTTTACTGGCATGCCTAAGTGTCTGTATGAGTGAGTGTACTGTACTTGTGATTTTGTCTTTTTGTATTTTTTAAATAGGCATCCAGCTTTGTGCTTTGAAACGCCACAGAGGAGAACCAGTGTGTTCACATTTCTGGAGGAGGGCTCTTACTGTTACTCCCCCAGGCTGCAGTAGAACGTGTATGGCCCAGCACTCCAACCGAACAGCCTGTACCGGCTTTTCTTTAACAGATTCGTGTTTATGAATTGCACACAAAACGCATGGCCGCACCCCTGCCTAATAAACAGCTCTATTCCACTGAGAAATGGACTCCAAGAAGATACTGTAAAGGTCATCGGGGTGTTTTCTTAATCTCTGAGCATATTGTTTTGGGCTCACCTGTGTTCCCAGTCATTACACATTTGTGTCTTTTGTCTATTCCTGGTTGTCGAATTGAGAGAATAAAAATACTAGTTTAGATCTGTGGTCTCCTAACTGGTGTATAAAGGAATTTCTTCATATTCAGGTTCGTAATGAAAATGCAATCACCGATAAATTGGTAATGGACTGTGCAAAAGTCTTGAGCTACCCTTCATCTCTTTATGTTTTGCATCCAAGGTGCTTTTAAGAGCTGTCCAAGCTCTCTGAAGTTCTTTTTTAGTTTGTTTTATGAATTTTTATTATTTGACATTGGATGCTTTTACACTCACTTTCAGTTTTCAGTTTAGTTCTTCTACCTTTAAAAAGGATTTTTCTTTGTTTGTTAAGCCACTTAAACAAGCGCAACAAAGGCACCTACCTCAAGGGATGAACCAGTATTGTGTCTACCTAACAGACAGCTTTGCAAAGATCATCTTGACAGAGAACAGAACAAAAGTCAGGCAACATCCAAAGAAGAACTCTGAATATCCTTCACGAAGTTTGGAGCACTATTCCTGAAGACTACCTACCTTGACGTTCAAGCTTGTTAGAATTGTTTGAATTCTGTTTTTGGATTTTAAAATATATTTGCATGTTTGTTTGCTTGTGTCTCAATAAAACACAGCACCTATGGCTGGCTTATGACGTTTGCTGCAGTATTTGTGACTTAAGGTACACTCCCCCTCTTGGGATTTAGGCACTACATTGTACGCTTACCCATGAAATTAAAATTGAAGTTTAATTCTAGTTTGAATTCTCATGTTGAGGTATATATAGTAACTCCCCTTTGAGGTTCTGCTGTACTCTAGGGTGAAAGTTCACTTTCCTGTATACTGTTTACCACTGTCTACCATGGGGATATTTTAGAGACTAGGAGCCATAGGTCAGGGGTGAGATGCCATAAACGGTGCTCATGCTATGATGCTATTCTATGCTTTGTAGCCAGACTAATTACAAGGCCCCTGTGACCTAACCTCTGACCTCTGAGTTATGTGTCATGTGATCATGAGAGTGAAGCCACTGAATACTCTCATGATATTTATAACGCCAATATACATTTGTGCTCTCAACCTTTAATAAAAGTAATGTTAAGGTTCATGGTTTTGTGTAATATTAATATGAAAATGTTTTTCAGCCCAGCAGACCAGCCTCAGCAAGGCATGAACAAATGACACCAAAAGGATTCAGTTTAGCATGTCACAACCCTTTTTTCCTCTACGGTCAAACAGCAGTCTATGGGTTTGACCTTTGAACTCAGTGAAGCAATAGCCTTGGGAAGCTATAACTCGCACCTTTACTCAAGGAGATGCTTATTATTCTTTCTAGAAAGGATGGCTTTATCTCTAGCTATTAGCATGATCCAAATCTGCAGTTTCGGTATGAACAAATTATTTTTGCCTAGTTTCTTTTTCACTCTTATAAAGCTTTTGCGTGCAATTATACTAGCTTTGTAAGTTTTGGCTTACTGTTCCAATACTACCTTATACTTGAGATGTAACTATAGTCTATATATATGAAATATGGATGAAATCTGGCTCTGAAAAGTGAAATTGTTTGAAAATGCATTAGTTCTATGCTGCAGTTGGGTAAGCTTATGGATGCAAAAAGTAGTACTGTATGGTAATAGCATCACTTCCCAATTAATTAATGCCACAGTAAAGACTTTTATTATGAATCTATAGTCTCAATCACCAGTTTAAAGTCTAATGCACTGCAGAATAGTGTTTATTTTATAGGTTATTTTCGAATACAAACTAAGACAGGAGGTAAAGTGGCGGTGTACTTTAGGACATGAACTACCTCATGAGCATGCAGTGTTCTTGATATCATGTTAAAAAGCCACATGCTGCTTGTCATAAAGGGGAAAAAAACAGGGAATGACTTATCTTTTTCAGTGATTATTGCTTTGTAACCCATGTTAAACAAATATTGCATTATATATCATAATTTAATAAGACTGTTAAAGTGAAATTAAGTCTTGTCTGTACATTAAAAGTTTATGGAGAAGCAGCTTTGGAGGCTTTATGTATTATATAAATGCGTACACAGACAGCACTTACATTCTGGTCACTATGTTGTGTTTTCACAGCCGTTAACACGACATTTGCATCAAAGCACAAGAAATAAAAGGGACATTTTTGTCACTTATCCACATATTTTACATATATAAATGTATTTGAATAAGTTTTAAATATTACACTACCCTTTTTGTTCTACTAGTTGGTTCATTCAGATTTTCCCCTGCTAACAGAATTCTGTTACGGAAATTCATACCCCCATTAGCTGTTATCAAAGCAAATGTCTATACAGGAGCGGAAAAGGGGAAGTGAATTAAAGGTTTTGCTGCCTGGAGAAACTTTACATTCTGTCTTTATTTGACCTTTCATTCTGTGCTGTGTGCACCTGTGTGTATGTTTGAGATTTTTGCATTAAACACTCTTTTGCGTGTGTGCATGAGATGTCCTGCACAGCTGTGAAGTGTTCCCAGAAGGATAAAAACCACTGCATGCTCCTCTTTTCATTAGGGCAAAACATGAGAAAAGAACAGGGATATATATATATATATATGTGTGTGTGTGTGTGTGTGTGTGTGTGTGTGTGTGTGTGTAGCTGCTCCTTCCCTCACAGTCTTTTTCTTCTTGTTTCTGTCCATTCCAGATAAAGGAGAAAGTCTTGGCTCTGACCCCCACACTCTCTGAGATGAAGGAGGAAATTACTGTGCTAATATGCGCATATTTTGGATCCTTTGAAACATCCAGCCTGGAATTATACACTTCTCACCATGCTTCGCTTAATTATTCATCTACTTGTGAAACGTTTCTGGAAAGTAAAATATGCTCGGGCAAGTTGAACTGGAAGAGAAACACGAGGGCTGCATCAGCTGGGTAATTTCTCACTTAATTGTTTGACCTATAAAATCTCAGAAAATAACACGAGTTATTTAAAATTTGGTTTTGTGCAAACAAAAATTGAAAACCCCCAAATATTTTATTTTTTTCATTAATGCAAAAAATTATAAAACTAAATAAATCAGAAAATCTAAAATTTAAGAAACCGAAGCAAACATTTTTTTCCATCAGCAACAAATTTTTTGTTGTTAATTTCTGAATTCACCTCTACAAACGATTTAGCCTCGCATGTAGTCTTAGATGCATTTTTCTGTTGTGCTGTGTGGACTTTCTTTTCTGCTTGATCTTCCTCAACTGAGGTGTTTTCATTATTTGTTTGTAAATCAGCAAATACTATGGAACTAAACTTTATGAAATTTGGTGGAAAGGTGGAACACAAGGGGAAAACAAATGACATTAAATTACTTAATTTTGTTGTAGATCTGTGTAACATTCTGAAAACCGACATATGCCATAAGCTCTTGAGGAGGATACAAGACCACTTGACCTCCACTGTGCACCAATATATATCAACTGATGCAAATTAGCCAAAGGTAACCCATAAGCAGTTAAATGCAGTATGTTCTTGTTACATTAATGTAACCATTAATCAGAACTACACCTTAATTGTATGATTAGGCTGTGTTTCCTGCATAGCATAGGAGCATAACTCACGCTGTGTGCACACAAGGGATAGAAATAATCTCTTGCTGGTGTTTAAAGTTATCTCATTAATTACTTGTGGTGCCCCCAGTCTTGTTAGTTCTGGACAGCAATTAACTTGTTTTAATTGCTCTCCTGTTGCTGAGGGAGGTGAGTCAAAAACACCTGCAATTACACAGAGATGGTTAGAGTGAGGGTCATCATTCTGCCGACTGGCTTCAGGTGAACAATCTGTTGCTGGTGTATATGAGCACGAGAAAGGCTGAACAGTCTATCTGTGCTGTATAATTTCGATTTTTTTTAATTGACCAAACTCTGCTAACAAACTAGTTAACTGTACTAACTGATGGAGATGTTTTCTAAAGCAACATCTAAATTACACCCATACAGTTTTTATTCTATTCTCCTTCACTATTTACTTACAATTTCTTACATAAACACAAAGTCTTTATAACAATTTATGTGACTTGATCCCAGCTAATACTGACCATAAAATTTGATGGGACCCAGCTGCTGATCATATGTCATTACCACTGGTGAATTTAATCTTGTTTGCCAGTACGCCAGTCAGCCAGTTACAGTTAACATGGTGAATATCAGCCGATACCAGATCATCAACTCTAATTCAATTTTTACCGTTTCCGATATCATCACACCCAAAATAATACATCATATTATGTCAATCTGTTGAACACACCCGGCAGTCTACACAATTCCACCCTTTTGACCTGATAGGCTCTTTACTCCCGTACCATCAGAGTGAGAACAAAGGGAACTTTGTAAGGTAAGAAAAATCTGCTTAATCTCCAAATCAGCTGGTTGCTATTTAATGTAAAGGGATATCATATCAGTGATCATGTATATTGGTTGTATATTAATTGTGTTACATTAGATTCCTTTATTTTGTTACTTTAAAAGTCGGTGGTAGTACCAAAACGGTGGATGGATTGGTGATGTAAGTTGAGTTTATGATAGCTTGTTTGTCTTTGGTTTTATTTTTAAATTATACAATTAGTCCATCCATCAATCATACATAGGTTTGTGAGTCAGTGGAACCAACTTTGCTGTATTTTTTTTTTCAGGGTATTTTTATTCAATCTTGTGCTTACAGTTGCTCAGCTGTTTACAGTAAATTAGCCTGCAGAGCTCTTAACTTCCTATAGAGCAGAGGCAAAGGTAAAGGCAAAGGATTAAAATTCATCCATCCATCCATTCACTTCCGCTTATCCTTTATCAGGGTCGTGGACAGCTGGAGCCTATCCCAGCTGTCATAGGGCGAGAGGCGGGGTACACTCTGGACAGGTCACCAGTCTGTCGCAGGGCCAACACACAGGGACAGACAATCATTCACATTTACTCGCACATTCACGCCTAGTGGCAATTTGGATTATCCAATTAACCTATCCCCAATAAGTGCATGTGGACGGTGGGAGGAAGCCGGAAAACCCGGAGGGAACCCACACAAACACGGGGAGAACATGGAAACTCCACACAGAAAGACCCCGGCCTTATGGTGGAATTGAACTCTGCCAGAATTAAAATTATGAATGAAATTCTTTCCGTCCCTTCAGCAAAAGAGGATGAAAGCAAGGAGCGAACCCTGGAAGATAGACAACTACCCCCTAAACAAAATCAGAGGGGAATATATATTTTAGGAGCAAAGAAATCCTGTCTGCTCTGCACCTCTCCAAATATACCATCGCAAAACTGCACCTGGTGCAAAAGCCCTCGATCTGCAGGCTATAAGAGTAACAGCTGTGACAAGCAGCTCCTGGTATACCTCCATTCTCCTGGGAGTAAACCAGCTGCTACAGATGTTAGAGAGGCAGATAGACGTAAGAGGTGAGATGCTTTATAGAAACCTACAGAGAGATTATGATGTTGAGTGTGAATTACAATCACTTGTGGAGTGGAGTTTTTCCTAAAAATAGAGTTCCATCCATCAGCAGCAAAAACAAACAAACACAAAAAAAAACATGGAGAAAATTCCTGCCAGATCAAGTGACTGTCACTTATTCCACACACTGCACGAGAAATAAAAAACATTGATGTGATGTGTATATCTACACAAACTAGTTAAAAGCCCATGAAACAGCAGTGAATAAATTAAGCTATCAAACACTGTTATACTTTTATTTGTTTATTGCTCTTAATTAATATTGCTGTTTTATTAAAGCAGTATCATACACGGTTATATTCCTATACTGAATATGAAAACTTGGCCTCCATTCTCATGTCTGTCACCAAATCACAGCTGTGCTGATAGTTACTATGACAACACTCCCTGTTCAGCTTAAACAACATTTGGGTAAAGATTAAAATTAAACCTGTGGATAGAGTGGTTAGTCTTGAACTACATATTATACACTGATGCCCTTCAGCAGCTGCTCGCTTACTGTGACACTGAAGCCACTGACCCCGAGGTTGTGGTTCAAACTTTTTGAAGGGCAATTTGACACTCTTTTAAAAGTATCGTATCAAGAGGAACAATCAGTTTGTGTCTGACATGAAAAACAGTTTCTTCCGCTTCACCTCACACACGTAAAGGTCGGCATCCATTGCTGTCACATGACCGAAAGCAGCAGATACTTGCGTTAGCAAGAGAGAAACTGAGAGCGTTTAGAGAGGGCCCATCTTTCTATGATGGGGCATCATTGAGATATATGACCAGTGCTTTCCATTTAATTCTACTGACTGAAAAATCAATTCACTAATGCAGTAATTCAGCATTAGATCGCCTGTTTAAATGCCACAGTGATTAGTGTAAAAGCATTTTTTAAAAATGCGAACAATACAGATCCTACAAAGAACAATGACGATAGCAAACATGTCCTTAACAGAACAATCAACAAGTAATCTAATATACAAGACACAATGTTATACTGTTTTTGTTATTATGATATTTGAGATCTGAGCACTTTTCATTTGATGTTGTGAGACATTGCATGCTTTTTTTAATTATTCAGGATAAAAAAAAAGGGACAATAACATAATATTTGTTGTCTGTTTATTATTTGTGGTGTCAAATTATCAAATGAAATATTGGCTTTTTCAGTGGCTTGGCAGCATCTTTTAGTGTCGCTAAATCCCATCCTTGTCTGCCTCCTGTTGTCTGCATTTTTCTGGCTGTTTTTACTTTTAATTATTTGTGCTTGCTAGACAGCATAAACCTACCAAACGATGTGTAAGTAGGGCTGCAGCAGTCCAAGTCTGCCACAGACACAGCAGCAGAAAAACACCCTCAGTCCTGTCTTCTTTCCTTTTTTTCTTCTGAGGGCACAATGGCCCTTGGTTTTGCTGATGCATACAGAAAGCTTCAAGTTAGACGATGAGGACACCTGACACTCTACAGCACAATACCTGCCACCTATGCACTCTGGAGGATTTTGTCATTTAGTGTCTGCTTGTTCAAATTTGTATATATTTTATTTTTCTGATGATTTAATTTTAACACCCAGATATAAAAAAGAAAACAAAATGCATTAGCAAAAACTGGTCTCTGTCTTTGTGTATAGCTTCTCTGTGGTCCCAAAGCTGTGCATCAGTTTATTGTCTGTGCTTGCTGTTCGTGTACATATGTGTGCATGTCTGTGTACATGTTGTGGTTTGTGTAAGTGTGGGTTGTCTCTGTCTCTATGTTCCTCTCTCAGTGGGTGGTAACTGTTAAACTCTTCCATTTGCTGGGATTACTCCTCCAGTCAGTCCTGTGGGAGCAGCCATCAGCCCGTCATCTTTCAGAGCAACACTATACCTTCTGAGGCTTTAATCCCTTCTTCCCTCTCCTTCCCCTCCTTTTCCCACACTCAACCTCTGAACCTCATCTCCAATTTTCTTTTCCCCCCTCCCTCGTTGGCTTTTTTTTTTCTTTTGCTGGGGCTGTCAACTTTTAGCTGAACTGGCTAAAACTCAGTGGATGCAGCAGTGATTGCATTAAAAGCTGTGATTTTACACCTTTTAAGATGCTACTGTTCTTAATCCTTTTAGGGAGAAACTGTTGGCTTTTTAGCACCAATCACCAAACTCATAAACAAAATGCTATAGAACAAAAAAACATTTATTTCATTAGTATTAAATATGTGCATTAATTTGTTAATCATTACAAAATTCGTAATAATGGTAATAATATTATACAATAATATCTTGAATGCTGAAACTAAACTTTGCCTGTAGCACTATAGGCTAACCCTGTCCAGTACGGGCAACCCGGGGCTAGATGATGTGGATTTGAGATGGCTGTTTGTTACAGATAAAGAGTGATGCAGTGAGACAAGCACAACTGGAGGACAAGAAAGGGTCTAATTCTGTCTCTGCAGCTTGACCTGGAAACAACCCATACATAAAAATTTCTTAAATGAGCAGGAAATGTGTGTGTGTGTGTGTGTGTGTGTGTGTGTGTGTGTGTGTGTGTGTGTGTGTGTGTGTGTGTTTTATGTGTTATTAAGTGCAGGAAGTAAGTGGGTGAGAAGAAGAAAAAAATAACCCCCTTTTAAAAAAAAGGTACCTCCTGCCTGTGAATCTAGCTGCTGTTCTTGGCAGAGTGCTACATGCTGAATGCTATACTGCAGAGATGCTTACAATAACAATACTAATGATAATCAGTATTGAATGACTACTATATATCCTCCTTGTTAACCTGCCACAGGTACGTGTGTGTGTGTGTGTGTGTGTATTGGGTGGTTGCGTAGGAGAGGTTTTTGCAGGTGCTTCCATTGGGCAGCTACCAGTTAGCTATCTAAATCATTACTGAAATAATAATATATATGTTTGTAGTTTGCCTTTGAGTTCTTTCTCATCTACCTTGCTGAGCCATGTTACGTGACATATTAGCACTTTGACAGGATGTCACATCTGAATCCATTTAAAGCCTTGTCCAAGAGTCCCTGATGAGTGGTGAACTCTTTTGATGTTTGAGGCTGTAACCACACAAGAGTTTGAGCTCATGGGTCTCATAACAAAAGAGCAGTCTGGTGTGTGTATGTGTCAGTGTATGTGAGACTGTATGGGGCAGTGGAAATTATGCTGTGCAGTTTAGTGCTCATGAGGTTGTGACGAGGTCAGAAGGTTATTTTGTGTGCACAGTCATCTGAGCCCCCCCCCGCCCGCCCAGATGACAGACCTACATGGTGCATTGTTCTCCATTTTTTGCTCACTCTGTCTTTGGCTCACTCACTCACACACACCCACACACCCACACACACACACACACAGACGTCACGTATTATTTTTTGCTGCCGCTTGTTGGTACGTATTTATTTTACAAATAAGCGTAAGTAAGAAAGCTGAAGTAAGCCAAAAGAACATAGAAACAAATACAGTGTTTTCGCCCCTCCCATGTCCTGCTATCCCACATAATTGTTTTTTAATCCAGCACCATAATTATCTCCGTTCTTGGTTTACATTGAAGGTTATTATTGTTGTGAGTATGATTTCATGTATTTATTCTGGTGATCTGGGCTGAGCTATGCTGAGTGACAAGTGATTATTTCCTGTCTTTTGATTGCTCAGAAAAACTGCACATAGATACCCACAACTTAATTCTGCATCTGGCTTAGTCATCTTGGAGTATTAAGAAGAGTTTATCCTGACTAAACATTATTAATGATGCACTGTCTCTTCAGGTGCCCTGTGTATATTTTAATGGATTACTATGTGGATACAACTGGCGTCTCTACTGTATTAAAGCATCCCTGTTTCGTGTAGACCTCTGTTGAAAGATCTCCATCTCTGCTGACTCTTCCAACACACGTTACATATTTCTTTCCCTTTGCGCACTAATTGACTATTTTAGTCTCATCTCAACCCAGATTCGTGCTCCTACCATTGTGTCTTAAACCCACCTGATTCTAAAATAAATTCATGTTGACTGTAGTGCCCATCTTGTTTAATTTATCATGCTGTTTATCTCAGTATAAGCTACAAAAAGACATATGGTAAATTAGTTTAGTGTAGTAATGATTTTGTAGTGTCTCCAGGGAAAGGATTTGTAGTGGTTCTGCTGTGAGGGTCTAACTGCTACTTCAGTGTGTTATCTAATTAAGGGCTAAACATTGCTGCCAGTGTTTTTCAGTGAGTGCTTTATTAGTATGGACTGAGCTAGCTGTGTGAGCTAACTGTAATACAGCCCATAAATTTACAAAGGGAATCAGGGATTTACTGATTTACTCCAAGGCAGGCCATCAATGCCTCTGTGTTTATGTTTGTCTTGTACTGATTTTGAAACTGTTTAAAACTACTGGGTCTTTATTCTTAACATGACTATGTTGCTAGCTTCCACCTCACTTACAAAGAATTATTATGAACACCCTACTTTTCTGGGCAATCCAAAGTTGCTTAACTCAACTTCACGGAGTCTTCGGCAGATTTAACTGCACTGTGGCAATAGCACACTCCTGCATCTGACACAACAATGATGTAAATGACTAACTCCATTCTTTTGGACAGCAGGCAATGGGCTTACGGTCATGTTTGTCTTTGCTGTAAAAGCCTATTAACAAACCGCATAAGTGCAGCAGTGGTTTAGGAGCAGTAACATGAGAGTGACCAGAATAAAAAGAACAATATATAATGTTCCTGTTCGATAACCACACCGCAGGTAATGAACTAACCTCTCCCACATGAATATTCATTATAGACTCAAAGCTTTAGGCTAATGTGGTACTGTGTGACCTTGCAGTCTACGGGAAATAACCAGCTAGCCCATTAGTAATTGTTAACATCAACTCACCAGTATATTTGCTCTTTTTGTCCATCTGCTCCTAGGGGCTATCAGCTCCTAGGCTGATAACAGTGAACTAGAATTCATTCACTTGCAGCATCTAAAATAGAATTGGAAAGCATATGTGCATCGCATCCAGTAATGTGGATCTTTATAGTGTTTCTCTTTTGCTGTTGAAATGATTACATGCATAAACATTTATTTTATTGGTTGAGATGAAGATATTTATCAAGAAACTGAGATAAATAAACAAGTGAAGGTACAGTATGTGTGCTCTATGTGCATACATGGTTGCATGTTGGGGTGTGTATAACCCAGTATACTTGACAAATGGAACAACAAATATCACATTTTTTGCCAAACCCAAGATATCCAGCGTACGCGATATGAACAGTAATCTTTGAATTCAGCTGTCTCATTGCCAAATGTTTATAAAATCAAGCACCTAGCCATGCAGTCTGCCTTTACAAAAAAAAAAAAAAAAAAAAAAAAGGGGTTATTCTAAAATGCTTACTGAATTTAAGCGTGGTACCAGTGCAATGAGACAGTTTGTTAAAGTTCTTCCCAGTAGATAATTCACATTCACACATGGTACTGCTACAAAATGAAAGCATTTAGGAACCACAGCAGCTCAGCCATGAAGTCACACACCAGTATTTACATCAGCACAAACAGAGTGTGATGGGAGCTTCATGATACAGGCTTCTGTGGATGAGCAGCTCCTGTGTATGTGTCATAATGTTAATCACTAGACAACCATGCAGTCTAACTACTGATGCTCACCTTATTTTAAAAGTCCAGTCAGTCAGATCTGTTGTCACTATTCACGAGTGAAGTTGTGTCTTCCTCTGTAGGCATGTCCATGTGTCTGTCTATTCAACACATGCTTTGTCCACATACTGTTCTACATGTGTCTTTATAGTGATGTCCCCTGCTAATGGAAAATGTAATAGAGACTAGCTATTATGACCCTAAGCAGCGGAAAGAGCAACCAGTAGCTAATATGACTCCTGGAGAAAGGTAGAAGGCCAGGAGGAATGTGCTATTGTGGACCAGCAATGCATGCATTATTCAACAGTTCTACTCGCATGGCTGATGATAATGATTTTATCAAATCTGGCACGGTGGATGTTGGCGGGTTGGGGGTGGGGATGTGCACTTTTTTTTTGTTCCCTTTCCAATACAGTATGTTCATGAATTTCAATATGATATGTTTGGCAACAGAGATGGCAGGAACCATCAAATGAGAAACCGATCTCATCCCGTCAGCTCTTAACTGATATTGCCACCCACACATACACACTGTGATGACATCTGATAAGGATCAAAAGGTGGAGTCTATTGTGCTGAAAGGCCAGCTCAGGTGGGGTGGAAGAGAGAGGGGAAAAACACTTGTGTAGTGGTGCTCCTACCAGTGTTTATTCAACAGAAAACTCTACTGGTCAATGGGCTTTGATATTCATTTACCCTGCCCTATCCTAAACTCTGACACACAGCTGACAGAAGACTGTGTGTACATTCTTATTACACAAAGATCCCACCAGATGATGAGTGCAGACAGAGCAAAACAACAAAAAAAACACACCCCAACATCCTGATGTTTTTGCAGCCCCCCTACTTCTCTACTTGCATAACATTCTCCACCTGCAGTTGTTGTTTTTACCAACTCTGTTTTCTACTTTTTCAAACATGCCATCACATACAGTACATAACTTGGAGTTATCATTAAACTACTGACTAATTTCTTCCCACTCCTTGGATAATTGCATTACAGTCCAATAAAGGAATGTTTGGGTTGGAGTGTGGGAACAGGTTTCTGTTCATCCTCCAGGACCGGCTACTTCCTGTCTCAGCCAGTTCACAGCACAACACTACCTTCCCCAGTCATGCTGTTAGATAACACGGAAGACTGGGAAGGTAATCGGGTCTGATGTGTAGACAGGGAAACTAGGAGACAGATACATAAGTGGACGTCCATGCATACAATCCTACGCAAAGGAATTATGTCATGCAAGAGGCACAGCGGTGGGATAGTCTCAGTAAGGTGCTGAAATGTCATCATGTGCCTGGGGGGGAAAGTGCTGTGAATGCATGTGTGTGTCTGTGTGTGTGTTGTCTGTGCATTATCATGTAGTGACTTTGTACTTGTGACTGTCTCCCCTCTTTCCCCTGTGGAGACTGTATGAGGTCCTTTTGTTGGGTAGATCTGTAACCTCTCCTGGCCTTTGTCCTGACATGTTTGCCTGCATAAATGCTAGACACCTAAACACCAGCTATTTCAGTAACTTCACAGTGCAGAAAACAAAGACAACAGGGATCATTGGCCTATTATATAAATGCGGTTGTCTTTCCTCATAAATGTTCTGTTTTTGGTGATTAAGTTTGGTAATATTAAGAACTCCGAGAGCTCTTTTGCCAGACAGTAAAGAGCAAATTATCTGCAGACAGAGAGACAGTTACTGATTGTTGTAGAGTAATTTACGCATTTTTCTTACTGGGATTTGCAGAAACACTGAGCATATTTTGAGATGGAAAACTTTCACTAGTTCTGGATGAAACTCCCCACTGAATTTCCCGCACAACCGACAAATCAAAAATGTTCCTTTTGAAAAAAAAATGCCTGAAGGATATTACTTTCTTTCTTGATTGTGCTAAACCTGGTTTTAGCTCCATAAAAGCCCAAACGATCATTTCTTTGCATTTCCTGCTCTTTGATCTTGGCATTCCTGTTTGAATCTTAAATGAATTAGGTTAAAAAAGCATAAAACTATTAGTTACTAAAGAATAAACGAGGAGCCAATTGGGAAATACCTCATTATTGATACTGCTCATTATCATTTCTCAAATCCAGATCCAGGATATATTTAAAGATAATTATTGTTTGCCAAAGAACTGCCTAGAAGATGCTATTGCTGAACCATTAGGGAATAATTGGTTTAAAATATCTCTAATCAATCTAATTCCCCATTTTCTAAATGAATCACACCTGAATAACTCAGCAATAAAAATTAAGTGGTACAAAACAATACTCAAGATTACTCCAAAGTCAGTTGTTCTTTTTTAATGCTCAAGTACTGAGAAACTACTGAGTATGATTAATGTTTTTATGACTTTTTGTTTACTGCCACTTAGTTTTTGAGGCAGAGGCAATCAGTATTAAATACAGTGGGCAGTTAGATCTAAGTCTTACCTAATGATTCGCTTATTTAATGTCTTACATAGTTTATCCCCAGTTAATAATCAGCATCTCTTATGAAGTTGTACTTAATGACTTATTAGGAACTCATTGATGAATAATTCTTTCACAGTTTTGTTTCTTGTTCTTGGTCTCAGTAATTATGAAGTATATATTATAAGGTGTGTCTGTGTGTGTTTGCTTGTGTTGACCACAAGGCAAATAGCTATCCCATATATGATGTAGTCCTGCAACAGTGATTTGGACTTTGAGGGTCCACCGTAGATGATGTTAATCCAAGCTGACAACCCATTTCAGAAGGCTGCAAAGGTTCAGCACCATGTTTCTTGATATTCAAAATAGTCAAATTGAGAGAAAATAGTCAAAAACATCAGAAGAGACTTAATCCTTTTTTATTTGATACTTGAAATAAGAATGCTGGCTGGGTTATAAAATAGTAAATACAGAAATGATGGAAAAGACAAGATTGCAGCAGAAGCATAACATGAGTAACAGCAGCTTGTGCGAAAGGCTTCAGAGAGACAGAGAGAGAGAGAGATGCGTTTTTCATGTACTCCACCACGCAATATCTTCACCTTTCTATTCAAAACCACATGTGCCTTGCAGGGTATTTTACTTTTCTCAAGTTAGCTAGCTGATAAGTATTTCCTGCTAGCTTACCATCAGTAGAACGTTGGTTTGGGCTATCTATTATCTTTCCCCAGAATTACTTACTATATCAGCCTATCTTTCCTTGCAGGCAAATATCGTTTTCTTGTGTGTTTGTGCATGCCCATGCTTGTCCACTCCACTCCACTGTGCCTTTGTTTGTGTTTAGAACGAGTCCAGAGAGCCAGCAATTAAAAAGAGGACTGGGACATTTAGGCTTAGAGGCACAGACTCAGCATACACGCTGGCAAGCCAGAGGAGGCGAAATTGGAGCGAGAGAAAGAGCGAGTGAGCTGTAGACGAGAGAGGGGAGAAGGAGGGCTGGGTTGGAGCGCATGTGGGAGAGAGAAAAGGGGAAACCAGAAAAAAAAGGGGCGGGCTTAAACTCAGTACACACACACCCTCCACTAAGCCTTCAGTCTGGTGTAGGCACGCAAAAAGACAGCAAGTATTCAAGTATGAGCTCTAATGTGTCTGTGTGTGCGTAAAAGCTGCGCTGGAGTCCGGGAGACGTTTCACTGATGCAAGGATTTCCCTCTTTTTAATTCTTGAAGAGGACGCACACAGGCTGTGTTTTTACCAGTTCAGGGGATTAACTGCAACACGCACGGGGACCTATTAAGTAAAGGTAAAGAGATCTGTTTCTTGTTTTGAGGACGTTTGGTGAGCTTTGTGAGAGGTAGAAACTGTTGCCTATGGTGACTGGCTTTGTGTTATGTGTGATTAGATAAGTTACTAACTGTGTGTAGCACGTGTGCGTCTTCATAGAGTATACGATTTGTGGCATACCTGTGTGTACGTCTTTATGTGTGTTAAGATATGCTGTGCAGTCCCACACATGGTGTGACTACTCTTCTTTGCTAGTACAGTATAGGCTCTGTTACTGTTTGGGGGATGCCTTTTTCTTTCTTCCGCTCTTTAGGTTCTTCCGCTCACTTCTTGTCACACACAAATTGAAATAAATACACGAGAATTGCACAGAAAGCCCATTTTGCTTAAATGCTAATCCTGCATGGCCATTTTATGTGTGACGATGAAAGGAGCTTATCAATCATTCATTTTCTGTGTTGGGACTTTGCCTAGTTTCCCAGTGGTGCTAATTTAATGATGATAAAATACCTTAACAGCTCTGAACCCACAGCACCTGGCAGTGCCCTTTGAGCTGTGGCGTTTGTTCTCTAAGAGTAGGGGAAACACGGTGAGGCGTGTTATATCCAGTGCATGTGTTTGGTTGTGTGCGTTCACATACCGTAACAGATCTGATATGCAGAGTTATGAAATTTCTTGAGATAAAAGTGTGATTACTCTCATTTCAAGATCAAAAGATCAAGTGCTGCTTTCAGTAATTATGGCCTGTCAGAAGCTTGTTAGCATCTGCTCTGTGAAGAAGCATAAAAAGCACTCAGTCCTCGACATTATACCATCAAAGGTTCACGATGGAAGATGTACAAAGACAGATTCACTGAGAAATTTGGATAAAGACATCAGCCTGCTCTGTGCATGTGCGTATGTGTGGGAATATTAAGAGAGGAGAAAAGCAAAAGCAAAAGAGTGAAGCGGAGGATGAGACTGGCAAAGAGGGAGACTTTAGAGCTACTGAAAGTCTTGAGGGAACAGCAGTTAAAGGCAGATTGGTACAGAAGACTTAGCAGAGTTGCAGCAGGCAGCAATACATGATAAAAAAGTAGGGGAACATTGTAAAGTAAGGGAAATGCAGAAAAATTGGTGGGGATTCCTCAAATATCCATTTCCTACTGAACACTGCAGGCATATTTAGCATCTGTCACTCAAACGTGTGTGCATTAGAGGAGGTGTGAGGTCTCAGCTGTGCCAGGATCCAGACAGCAAAAGAATTACAGCGGATCAAAGGGCAAGTAGTCTCTGCTGTCCTTTCCTCCACCCTTAAAATCCCTCTTCGTTGCTGGGAAGGAAAAAAAAACCTTTGGTGGTTGGCTTGAGATTTTTCTCAACACCAATTATCTACTCAACAGAGACCATGTGAGGAATCCTTTCATTTTGCTGTCATTTTGTTGTTTTGGGACCTAATAGGGAAAGCAAACGCCTCACTGCCTATCAGCAGTATTTACAGTAGATGGTTTGATATCGGTGTGGTTGTTTGATAAGCCAAGCAAAGGGCTAACCCCAAAAGATATCCCTGTTATATAAAGTCAAATCATAACAGCTCAGTAGCCAAACTTTTAAAGAGACTGTTACACGCCTCTCTTCCACAGAATCCCGATAAGAGCTGTCACAGCACATTTTTGAGTCAAACTGTAAAACAAAGAGCTCTACAGCAAATCAATTTCCCCGCTCTGCCTTGTAACTTGGTGAAAAACTGTGTTCATTCTGTTAATATTTGCTTTTCTCTCTTTCTTCTGATGACTGTTAAACCAGATCTCTGTGTCGCTTTCTTGTGTTTTCTTCACCTTATCTGTCTCGCCTTCTTGCCACAATTCAATGCCTCAGTTGCCATGAGGAAGTTGAATATTGGCAGGGTCTTTTGAGGAAGCGATCCGTGAAAGGATTTACAGTGACAGATAAAAACTGGTGTGTGTGTGTGTAAGCGCGTATATATCCGCACACTTTTGTTTATCTACATATATATTTATATATATCTATATATATATATAAAAATGACAGACTTTGCAAAAGCTGGGGGAAAAGAGGAGGGATGGAGCCATTATCCCATTCAGGTTTTTTTGTGTCCATTTACTGTGTACGCAAGCGTGTGCACGGAACAAATATGTGCACATCCACACAACCACACGGTGCTGTGTATACTGTAGGCTAATAATGTGTGTGAGCATGAAGGGGGGATGGGACTTTGTTAAGTGAACCCTCTGGGTTGGTGAGTGTGTGTCTGTTTGTTAAGGTGTACATACTGACCCAGATTGATACACTTGCTCTCATGCTCTATCAGCTCACTTTCAAGGCCTGTGTGTGCTCAGTTCAGAGAGAACATTGAATTTACCGACAGCTTGGATAGGTCTTAATCACAAAACAAGTTAACTTAACAATGACGAGTTTCCTTTGGGGGAAGAGAATTTTGCTTTCAGATGTAGTCCATCTCACGTGACGACATTAACACATATTCTTTATAAATGCACTGATACGTAGGTATAATTAGTGTATTAAATAAGAGTCACCAAATCAACTATACACTCTGATCTTTTCATGTAAATTTCAGTTTCCTGCATACATTAAATAACAAATATAGTATTTTTCTTCATCATCGTCTGTTGTGTGTTGTCTACTGCAGTGAATAAATCTAATAATTAAAGATATAACACACACGATGCAGGGACGGTCTTTATATGTGTCTTATTTTCTAAATTTACCTTTTATCCCTCTTCCTCTGTGGTCCACTCATTTCTGCTGTTAAACAAATGTGGGGCTTATACTCTTCCCCACCAACCCCACCACCATCCCCACATGCAATCAAGCTGTTTAAATGTTTGTGTTTCAGTGTGCGCCTCTGGGTTCTCTGTGTGTGTCTTCTACGTGCGTGTGTGTTCATGTTTCTCACTGTCTGTTGCCGTCGTTTGGAGCCAAGTAAGAAGAGAAATATCGCTGAAGTCTGTTTTGGGAAAAGCAAGAGAAAACTGACAGCTGAGGGTGGGGGGAAGTTAAAATGTTTTTTTTCCCCTCTCTCTTCTCTGGCTTCACTGAGTTTCTCTAATTACGCTGCTGGTTCAGTTCCGGCTACACGCAAAAGCAGAGGGAATCCCTTTGCAATGCAGATTGTAACAAAAAAGGCCGTAGCTCTGAAACCGAGCAGGTCAAGATCAAGTAGATGAGATGAATCTGTGGGTTAGTAAGATGAGTTACAGAACAGGGGAAAATATGTTTATGCTGCAAAAAAATCAAAAGCAAAGATACATTTTTCAAATATTCCCCCAGCTCTTCTTTCTGGATAATTTAACTTCCTCAGTTGTATTTAATAAAAATGACTCTAATAAAATCTCGTAATGTCATAAACCGTGCAGTGGGGGTTGATGGGTCACACATGTTTCCCTATTAAAGTTGAATAGGTTGGAAATCATTTGGATATCACATATACTGCGTACACATCTGGATGTTTCTGGGCACTTGTGAAATATTTGGAAATTATGAAATGCGTATGTGACTATGCGTGATTATGTCATACTAACGTCTTTGCTTTTCCATTATGAAATGTCACTAGTCTGGTTGAGCAGGACTACTTTGTTGTTACCTAAGCACTGCAGATCAGGTGGAGAACATTGTCCCAGACTCCTTAACATTAACCCCCTGATGAGAAGTAAAAAAAGCAGAAGGGATGCCTCTAATTTGTAACGGGGGTCTAAGCAGGGGAGGGGTGTCTCACAGTTGACATGAGCTGGCATGTGCTCTCATCATTTCCTCCCTTTTGTCTGTTCTGTCTGCTGATGAATTGGGAGTTTCCTCCTTCCTTCCTTCCTTTACTCCCTCCCTCATTCTCCCATGCTTTATTTTCTCTTTGTGTCCCTCTTTCCGTCTCTTGCTCCATCATGAAATATTTCAATCCTTACTCTCTGTGTGACAGCATTACCACCCTTGTCATGTCTGCCCATTATCTCTGATCAGTGTGGTGTTCCAGCCCACACATCAGCTCCGGATACCAGCTGATGAGGTTGAAACACGTTTGCGTGTGTGTGAATGCATTTTAGCGGTTAGTTTTTATTTTCTAGGGCACCCTCAATTCATAATATGTATAATTTGGTATACTTTGCGATCAGTCTCCACAGGATGTGTGCAGTGTGAGATTATACCTGTCCTTCTAAAGAATATCGTTTCAAAGTGTGTGGTTTCATGGAAAAAGGAAGCTTTGCTTTGAGATAACCTGAACAGGAAAATGCTTTAAAAGACCTCAGAGTGTGAGAGAGGAAATGCACGTGTGTGTGTGAAGTGCTGAGTAGGGATTTAGAGCTAGTATTACTGCGGCAGTGCAGAGAACTTTTTCAATGACTGTGTTTATGCTTTGTTTGCACTGGGAGATTTGGCCTTCCTGGGATCTTTTTTTGTTTGTTTTTTTTTATCTCTGATTGGAAATCTTTACTCTCCTGTTTGGAATCTGTTTCTCTGTCTAACTTCACACTCACTGGCTGTATAATTAAAGCACAGGAAACAGGCCACTTAGCCATTGTCTCTTCTCTTTATTCCTTCTTCGGCCCCATCGTTCTCCTCAACCCCCTCATAAGAGCTGGCAGGCGACTCAGTTCTCATCACACAGTCGCACTTTACGTCCCTGCCTGTTGACCTGGAAGTGATGCAGTGGGATATTGCAAGGCAGTCTGAAAAGCCTGTGTGTGCATTTGTAAGTGTGTGCAAATATGTACGTGTATGTACAGTATGATGTGTGTGTGTGAGAATGACAAAAGCAAGGGCTTACAGGCAAAGCTGCATGACTTTTCTTTGTTCTATGGAGCGAGTTTCTTTGGGGTAAGAATAGAAAAAGCTGTGATGAGTCCTTTATGAGGTCTCTTTCATATTGAGTGATTTTGTTATTGTCCTGTGGTGTGTTAGCTGTTAGGCACGTGAAAGTGTGTGCATATGTGCCTGCGTGATGTCAGGTTGTCTTTGTTGTTCTCCCCTCAGGCTGGCACTCAGATGTCGGTCGTGTGGAGCTTTTACAGGTCACTAATGCACTGACAGAGGAGGATCTATTCACTGTAGCCACTCAAAGTCCAAACAATAACCCCCTAGCTTTAGCCTGCACAAGAGATCAACTCCAAGGAAATGGACCCATTGACCTAGATCCAACCCCATCCTCCGAAGAGATGCCCCGTAAGTGACATGCCGTTGATATCCTCATCTCAACAACAGTGTTGTGTTTGCCACAAGATATCTCATCCCCATTGGCTCGAATCAGGGTATAGTAATGTGAGGATCCGTGTTCTAACAAGCCCACTGTGGTTTACTAGTCTTCATGATGTTTATGACAGGTTTTAGAACTGATAATCAGAAAAAAAGAAAGATGACTCAGTCATGCATATAACCATTAGTTTCAACCCTAGACTTATTTTAGTCTTCCTGTGTGTGGGAAACTGACCTATTGTCTACTAGAATTACTGGTGTGTGTGGTTTTCAGCTGGTGAAATTTGCAGAACTGGGCGTCGGTCCCCTGTGTCATTCTCTGAATGCTTCACACCTTACTGCCACGCAAGTTGTGTTTCTGTTTCTGCATGAGATGAACAAATGGAGAAAGAGACCACAGTTTGTGTGGTGGTAACTGAGATAAACAAATTAGATCATATTGAAAATTATAGTATGTGTGTTGCAAACCTAGCCTTGAAATTCCAGCTTATATTTTCAGCTACTGCCATAGTTTTGTGTTTTTATTTTCATGTTATTTTGAACGATCTCGTCTTCTAATTCCTTTGAATAGTGTATAGGTTTAAGTTTCCCAGAACTAAACTGTATTGGTTTTGGTGGTTTGTGACCTGTGTTGACCCGAGAGCCGGCACAGTGAGCCGATGTTTGCCTGTCACATTCTTCCTGAGCATTTGTTACCCCTGTCCCTCGCTGCAACACATTGTCTCCTGTGTCTCCTTCAAGCTAAACTTTGTTTGCTATCCTTGCTATTGACTCAGGTGCACGGATGCACTAAGATAACTTCCAAATCCTGCTGTTCCCCTCCCCCCACTCCCTCAGGCCTCACTCTGTGCTGCCCATTCCTCTGCTGCTAACATATTTCATTACATTACCTCTGACAGGTTTATACTTTGATGTTTTTCCCCGCTTTTGTCTCAATACCGTCTCTTCCCTTAATTTTTAATTTTCGCTTTCTAGTACTCCCACGGTACCCACTAATCTACGCCTTACCTAGTTTGTTGTTGTGCCAAAGCCTCGCTCTTGCTTTCTGGTAATGATTAGGGTAGTACTATAGCTTTAGCAGTAATCTTAATTAAGTGATAACAGTGTTGCTTTGTGTATTATTAACTCTCTTGGCATTACTCTGAAATGTTGAATCATTTTCAATAATATAAGTAAACTTGTACTGGTATAGTTGTAATAATTAAAGATTAATCCTGCTGTTTTTGTTTCACTGAGCTCAGGCGTGGAATTAGCACAGAAGTCCATTTACATATCTGGGTTAATAACCATTTTCAAGAAGATCGTGTAAACTCGTATTTGTTAGAAAGACTGGATCCTATAAGTCCTGTGTAAACAATTCAGTCAAAGAATTACATCAATGTGGATAATCTCAGTTTGTGTGCAAAGATTAATTGTTTTTGTGTTTAATGTGCATAACTCCCATTTTCTGCAAGCAACTTTTATTTTGAAAGGTAATTAAAGACTGCAAACATATTTGAGCTTTTTCATCAAAACAGTAGCAAACTACCAGTTTTCCTGGAACAATTGCTCCCATCATTTTTAGAGACAGTGGTTTGGTCACCTCCTAACTCACTGTAACACACACAATGGCCTCTTCAATGGCTCTCTTTTCTGATAGTCTTGCAGTCATGTCATTACTGACAACAAATCAGGTCTGTTCACGTCTGGCCTACTTTGAACTGACACAACATCCATCTCTATCAGCCCCTCAGGACCTATCAGCACCACTACACCTCTTTACCTCTCGTGTCTCCTTCCGCCTCAGCACACATCATTCTCATTTGTCTACCTGTGGCCCAACACTCGATTCCACCAGCTCCCCGCCGCATTAACAGCCTCTCATCCCCCTTTCACCACCATCATCATCCTGTTTTTCAGACTCTCTTGCCTCTCTCGTCTCATCCCCCTGTCTCAACCTCCCACCTCAATCAGTCTACCTTTGCCTAAAACCCTCTTATCCCTCTCTCACACCCACTCTCACTCTGTTTTTTCACCGTCCCTTCCGCCAGCACAGAGCACAACAGAAGTATTACCCGCCAATTTGGCTCCATTGAAAGCACTTTGTGGTTGTCTTTGACTGTTGATGTGTGTCAGTGTGTGACTTCGTGGCAGTGCCGGGGTTTGACTTACATTTCTGAAGATGCTAATATAAAGATTGTTTGGATTTGGCCATGATTTTTTTTAACCTTGGTGAGGTGATCAGTTCAGACTTTATTCGTCACCACAGTTTGAACCCTTTTAGGCAAGCTTTCTTGTAATTTCAGGAATAGTTTTCCAGGCTTCTTAAAGGATATTCAGAGCTATTATCTGTATGTTCCCTGCCTTTTTTTGTTCTCTGTCAAGATGAAAATTTCCCACACTGTTTGATTAATGGTAAGGTCCGAGCTCTTGGGAGGCCATCACTGATATTTATGCTTTTACTGTATTGGCAGTGTGTTTGGGATCATTAACATACTGAAAAATAAAAGTGCTGCCAATCAGATGCTTTGCAGATGGTATTGCATGTGTTAGTAATTTCAATTCAAGTCAGTTTTGACAATACCACTGACTAAAACGCAGCCTCAAACCGTGACAGAGCATCCGTGTTGCAGATAGCTGTAGATACCTCACTCCTGACCTTTCCTGTTTATATCGCTGATGATTTGAACCCAGACATTTGAATTTATCACTCTGTAATTCCTGTTGTTTTCAGCCAAGTTCTGGTGTCTTTTCCGAGTTAAAAGTGTATTCTTGACAGCTTTCCTTGGACTGAGACTGTTTCTGATGAGGCTTTGGCAATCTGTAGATGAATCATCTGAAGGGCACGATGCATCTCTCAGGTCAGATGTTTAGTGGAGTTTTTCCACCAAGTTTCTGAAGGTCTTGACTTTTTATCTGGTGGAGATAATATGTTAGGCCTGCCATGTCTTCTGCTGTCTTCTTTCTTACAGCTCTTTGGGATTCACCTTGGTGCAAAAATACTATTATATGCCTGTCAACCTGTGTTATCGTTGCCATTTTTTGGAGATATAACAAAAGAATTGTGGATAAATTGCACATTTCTGCAACAGGCTCCTAGTAACAAATCACCTAGGGGGTCAATTTCAAAAAGATTATTTGCTGTTGTCTGTTATATCTGGTGATCCCTTGAGTTAGGTTCCATTTATGATTCATAGATCAGTGTTAAATGACTTAACAAACAAACAAAGACAATGAAACTGAAAATTAGTGATTGCCAAAAGATTCAAAACTGTGAAAGACCTACAGAAAGACTGGAGAACTATTACCCAAGAACTTCTTTTAAAATCATTTGGAAGTCATGCTCCTTGGAGGCATAATAGTTGAGACTTTTGTATAGTACTGTACTTGATTAAAAATAGTAACAGATTAGTTGTATTTTTGCCTCGTCTTGACTCCAATTTTTAGTTTAATGCGTCATTCTTTTTTCATCTTTTTCTCCTTCTTTTGACTCATCTTCCTCCAACATGTTTTCACGCCCATTTCTTTTACTCCTCCTCACATATTTGAAGCAGAAAATCACCACATGAATATTCAGTTGATTGGTTTTGATGACTGCGAACCGATTGTCTGCGCAATCACCATCTCATCAGGAAGGACGAGTGAGCGTTGATTGAGCAATGGCAAAAAAGGGGATGATTTATTAATATTTAACAAACCGCACACGGTAGTTTTTCACGTGCCAGTCAGTCCGCTACAACATGTGGTTTTGACCTTATCATGTCACATATTAACCTACAACAAGAGTCTGAGTTGGATGTAATACAGAGATATCTTGATCTTCTAGTGTAAAAGCCTTGCATTGTAATGGAGGTTAAATTGTGGGGTTTCCTGACTTTGAATTCATGCAGCGACTCCTGATAGTTGAGGTTGTAGCAGTAGCTACTGAGCAGAGCATCAAAATCTACACACTTTCATTGACTCTCTCAGGCTCCTCGCTCAATGGAGAGCGGGAGGTAGAAGAAAATCTTCTTTAAAATATGGTAATCCCTGACTGCACCCTGCTGCAGAGACAGTCAGCTGAAATCTGAGTTAAGGAGCATACAGCGTAAGCTCTTAGAAAGCCAGAGGAGCGTATTTAATGAGGTTAGTGACACTTGAGGAGCCAAGCAGAGTGAATTGGCTGACAGTGAATTCCACTGGCCTTTATCTTTTTTTTTTAAACATGATCCTCGGTTGCCACACTGACCCCAAATCTCAAGTCTTTTACGTCACATTGCCAATCTGTGCTACATTTTTTTTCTAGCTTTCCAAAAACATTTTTTTAAGGAATTGTTTTGTTACTACTAAAATAAAACCCGGTCTAATTTTCTCCGCTTCTGTGTTAGAGGATGCCAAGCAGTGGGGAACATAGTGAATGAATAACAATCATCTCATATCCTTCCACTCCACTTTGTTCTGTCATCTCTGCTTTTTGCTTCTGTGGCCTCAAAATGAAAGCCCTCTTCAGGAAGGAATTATCATTTGTCCCTCGCCAGTTAAAAGAAATTAATGTTTGATTTAAGGAGTCGAGACTCGTGCTTGCAGCCACACACTGTTTGTGTATCTGCATGTGTGTTTAAGCTTAGAATTGGGGCGCGTGCCTTGTCAGATCCCGGAAGGATGAATAGAAGCTAATCTCCCTCTTCCAGGGAATTCTGCTGGTGATGTCTCAGGCAGTCCTGTCTCAAAAGAACTGTGGGAGTGCGACGGAGCGTGCACTGCCGTCGCAACAATGGTATATTTTCAAAAGCATATCTGACTCTTGTCTTGGCATTAGATAGACGTGGTTCCTCCTCAAATGTGAACAATGTGCCCACCTATGTTTGCAAACAGATGCATACTTGTGAATAACCCCAGTGATTCTTATTCATTTGGACCAAGAGGCTTCCTGCACCCAAACATGCTCTTATTTTGGTAAGTTTGGTGGTTTGCTAACATGTGGTGTGTGCAGGTGCGCATGGAAAAAAAGAGGAGCATAGAGATCCTCTGATAAGGCCTTGTTGTCACATTCCCATGGCAGTCTGTCTGGACTTGTTTTTGGATTGAATTTTCCTCCAATAGTAATTCCTTTTTTTTAACTCCCCAGAGTAAGCATAAAACCTCACTCCGCCAAGTGGGAGGAGAAATGGTAACAATTCAAAGAATGTGAGAGGTGCAGGAGAAAGGCCTCAGGGAAGGGTGATTCCAATAATTACGTCATGTGTTTTAGAGCTTGGTGGGGGGTGTTGTAGTTTGAAGATGTAAAGAAAGGTCAGTCAAGCTGGGAGCTTTTCTGGTTTCAGCAATGTTTAGCGTAGTCACTGTTGCAGTCTTTAGCAGAGATTGGATTTATTTCTTTTGATCTCCTTTTTTAAGCATCATTTTTTAGGTTTTTGGATGAAGCACATCTAAAGAGTGTCGTTAAGGGCTTCAAAGCGGCCCAAAAGCATGTGAGAGACTGTTTTCTGCCATAGAAGTAAATTTGTAAAATACTATGATGTCGTGATGAGTTGTTGTCTTTAACAGTGAGCTCAGTGATTCACTTGTGAAAATTCAGTGTGTCTGGTTGCAACATCTTTTTCCAGAATACAGTCAACACAGTGACGAGATGAAAGACAACAAGTGACATGTTTTGTTTGGCTTCAGTTGCAGTACAGTGTAGAGCTACATCAGCATCACATACAGTTTGCGTCTGCTGAGCTGTGTGTCACGTAGGGCGGTGCTGTGAGACAGGTGCAGAGATGAAAAGATTGGCAGGGGAGAGTAGGGTGTGTCTCCTTTGAGTGTGTTCTGACAGGCCTTTGGTATTTTTCCAAAAAGTGTGAGTGCATGCTGTGACTCGGAAAAACCAGCTCTCATTTCTCTTGGGATCCTGCAGGTGTGTCTGACTGAAAGTGTGCGCCTGCCTTTATTCCACAGTACTCCGCCGTGTGCCACAGCAAACTACGTTCATGCGTTAGGTGATAGACGTGCGGGCCTATAGGTGTTGAGCAACTGACTAATGCAACAGTCACAATGTGGCACAATGAATGTGACAGCTCCAGTAGAGAGCTGTTATCGGCAGCGCAGGTAAAAGGAGCCTCCAGTCCCGGTAATCCTCGGCCCTGTGTGGTTTGTAGTCAGACAGATGTGAGTGCTGCTGTTTGTGACATATTTAGACAATGCTTACCTTTTTTATCTTCAGTTGTGGAGATTAAATATGGAATTTTGTTGTCTCCAGTTTTCTTTCTTTGTCCCCTCTGTGTGTGTGTGTGTGTGTGTGCATGTGTGTGCTTGATTGCGAGTGGGCATGTGTGCATGGTAATGATGCTTTGGCGGCTGTTGCACGGTGCGCCGTGGTAATACACTCTCCCGATGCGTTAATATACTGCGAGAATGAGAGGCTGAGAGAAAGAGAGCGAATAATTATGTTTCCCCTTTTGTCTCGGCTCCCTCAATTAAGCCTGAAGAGAGGCAGACTGAGCACATGTCTACTTATCCACTTAAAGCTCAGCAACAATAGGACCCCCCAATTTCTCTGACTTTATCTCTCCCTCTCACGCTGTCTTTATTTCTTCCTCCTTCCCATTTTCTCACTTTTCCCTATCAAACTTCTTTTCATACCCCAGTATTTTTTTCCCCTCCCTCTCTGTCTGTACCAGACTCGACCTCCCCCCACCCCTCTTCATGTGTTTCGCCTCCAGCCTCGCCTCACCTCTCAGCTCTACAGGGGTTTAACAGAGAGCTCTCCCTCCTCTCCTTGTTACCCTTCTCCCTCTGCGGTGTCTTGCTGGGGGGCACCGGGAAGAGGAAAAATGAAGAGACTAAACATTTTAGACTGTACACTGCCAGAGGAAAGGCAGTGGTTTGATTTCCCCTGTGTTTTGTCACTCAGGATTGTGTTGTTTGTTTGACCCCTGTGCATTTGTGTGTGTGTTTTGCACCTTCCTGACATAGCCTGTATGTTATAGAATATATGGGTTTGCAAAAAGGATGTAAATTCAGTGAAAGGGTCATCAGTGTTTTTGTGTGTTAGTGATTTGCATTTACTCCACATGTTTATCTATCTATAAAACACTCCAGCTGAGACAATGAAGTCCTGTTTTTATAGTAATTGTTAAAAATGAACCAGCAGAGGAGCCATGAGCCCAAAATGAATATTCAGCCTATTTTTTTAAGGTGGGTGGGGGGCAGCATGTGGGTCGGCCTCAGTGGGACAGAGGGTGTAGGAGAGATGAGATATAAAGGACTGCATGAGAGGCAGGAGAGCTGTATCAGGGTCAAGTTCAGCTTATGTAACTGCTTCCCACAGCTGGGGTTGGGATGCGCTGCACTAGCCTATCTCGGATGCGTTTGCACACATGGTGTTGTGGTGCAAAGTCAGAGTTGAAAATCCTCTTTGTAGTTTCCATCAGGTTTCTGATCAGATGCCTTCACTTCTCTTATTGTCCTGTTTACTTCTTGTTATCTAAAGTCTCATTTCTGTGTCATTTCCCAGAACTGTAACACGGTTGACTTATTGTTTTTGTGCCCCAGAGAATTTAAAAAAAAAAGATTACTGTATATAGAACAACAACACTAATAGAAAAAAATAGCAGCTGCAGTCAAAGTTTAGTAAAATTAAGATTTTACTTAAACCTGCAACATAGACCTCGGGGGAACAATTGATGCTTTTGCATTTGAAAAACAGGTGACTCACCAGATGTGGTATCTCAAAACAGATGCTCCAAACAGTGCGCTAGTGGCCATATGCTTTGAAAGTACATGGTTGTACATGGCAACACGAGGGCTTTCTTCCATCATTTTCCTGCTTATTGGCTTATCCGGCTGCAGTCAAATGCGTTTGCAGCAGACTAACTACTGGGCAAATGTTCACAACAGCAAGCATGTTTGCTCTTGCATTCCTTAACACTATACATAGCACATTATGGAAATCTCGGTCTACTCTGCGCAGCTCAGGGCTGGTATTAGAGAAAATTAGGTCGTGTTGGCATGGATCATTTAATTGAGTCTTAAGCACAAAATCGTTCCCATAGCTTCTTTCATCTTCTTCTGTCATTTTGCTGTTGGTGTGTATGTGTGTGCGCTTCTCTTTGTCTGCACCGAAATAGGGGGTGTTTCCCAAAATGTTTTGTGCACACGCCGGTACACGTCTGCGTGGATTTGGTGGGCAGTGAGTTTCAGGGTAGAGTTAGAAGAAATTGTGGTTGTTTGTGAGTCCCCCCTTCCCTTCCCCCCCAAAAAACCCTTCAGGCTCAGACAATACGTCTTTTCTTTGTTTCTGACGAGCTGTTTATATGTGTGCATTTGATTATTTCTTGTTTCTCTGTCTTTTTTTTAGTCAAACTGCATTATCTTAAAAACCATTGTGATTTATTCCCTTTTATCATCCACATTCATATTCTACAGACCGTCTTATATTGCACTCTTCACAGCTGCCTTTTCAGCTTTACTTGACCAGCTTTATGTGACATACTGGGCAGGTACTCCTTCCTTCTACTTGTCTTCTCACTTCTTCTCTGTGTGCGTTTGACACATCAGGTCACTTTGAAGTTGTGAGAGCACTGCTAAAGATCTCTCTCTCTCTCCTTGTTTCTGTCAGGGCAGACTGACACCATCGTATGAGGATGTGTGGAGGATTATGGAGCTGGTAAAGGATCGCAACGCTCTGATGCGGGGAAGCTGGTGATGTGGCTGCTTAATCATCGGTAACTACAGTTTTCACACTTTAATGATGCACAAATCTCCAGAAATAATAGTTTTTTAAGGACTGATAGACTAAACACAAGCAAAAAAAACAACTACTTTTTAAGGCAGATTTTTTCACCAGTGTCTTTGCAGCTCGAGCCCACACTGAGAACCTGATGGTGTGGGTTTGATGATGTGTGACTCTCTGAGGACAAACTGATCCGACAGCCTTTGACTCAGCACTTCCATGTGCTTGTGTAACAGAGAGATTGAGGTGAAGTGGGCTGCTGAGATAACTTCATGATGAAAATAACACAGCTCTAAAGTGATTTCTTTGATTGTTTTGATTCTCTGTGTTGGGAATATAGCTAGTGCATAATTTGAACACTGCTCAGGGAGAAAAGGCGCTGCAGTGCATTTGTGTTGGAGTTCAAAAGTGCACTGGCAGAACACTTAAATTAGTCAGAGTTGAGAGATTTATAACTTCAGCTATTTCATTTTTTTGAAGATTTTATAGGCACTTAGAAAAGCAAAGAAGATTTTGATGCATTATGAACAGCGGGCTGGGATAAAATGGAAAAGCAGGAAACTTTTAACAAACCTTTTATATAACGTGCGTACACATCCAAGCATGCTGTGCAAATCAAATGAGACCACTGATACTTTTGAGCCATAAGTTTTAATGTGCCATCAAACCTCTCATGCAGCACACTGATGGACCTCATTACCAGCAATTTAAATCTTGCAGAGGGCTGGTTCAAACCTTTTTACTTTTAGAAGTATGGCACACAAGGAATATTTGTTTAAATGTTTTGACATTGCAATTAAAAGACAGATTTGTCAATTTAATATTGATTCAGAAACAAGTTGTATATCTAAACCACTACTTTTGCCAGTTGTGAGGTTATTTTTCTTCTTTTCTTTTATCAAAATCGACTGACCTTACATAGATAGATATTCTAGTACAGAATATCTGATCAGGGGTCTGGCACCTGCTTTGAGTATTTGACAGTTTTTGTAGTTGAAATGAACACATTTTAAGGCTACTAACAAAATCTCAAGGCCAGATGCCTCCTTTAACAGAAAGGACTGATTACGTTTTTAAATCTTTTTTAATTTTCTTATTTAGTTCAAACTCTTTCTTCTTTCTTTGATCTCCACAAAGCAAGTCATCCATGTACAACAGATGGCAGATATGCGTGTTGTCTAAAATCTGTGCTGCTACTTGTGAATTTGACACTGTTCACTCACCATTAGATAAGACACCAGCTCCCATTTATGCAATTTGTGTGTGCTAATGACTTTCTGTGATTCATAAACTTTGTGCATACAAGTAAAGATGCAAATATATTATCTTATACCGTATGATGTGGCAAACATTATGGAATAATTTTAAACTACTTTTGTATCTGGTTTCTGATCTTTTAAGAAGAAGATGTCTAAATTATGTAATATGCAAACTTTATTACTTGATCCACAGTTGAATCATGGGAAACGTGGAGAGTCAAAATGGAGAGAGTAGTATCCATGGTGATGTGCCGAGACATCTCTCCCGTAAGCACACGACCCGCTCACTCCGTGTCTCCAACAAGCAGCAAATCAACCGCCGTTCGAGGCACTCTTCCTCAGTGAAGCAGAATCACAGAAACTCTGAAGCCTCAACCCGTTCCTCCAGCACCCCGAGCATCCCTCAGTCCTTGGTAGAGAACGGACTAGAGCTTTTCAATGCAGCAGATGAGTTTGACAAATTTGGCATCAACCCTCACTGGACCCAGCGTGTCGCTATGACAATGAGGCCGGAGTCCTATCAGCACGATGATGACCCCTTGGCCACGCCGACTCCCGAAACCTCAGAGGCAGACACCATTGCCCAGGATGGAGGAGAGGACTCAACGGGGGAAGGGGACACTATTGGAGAGGAAAGGTTCCTGCAGCAAATGACTGAAGGACCCCGAGAGGGAGCAAGTAATAAAAAGAAGCGATCAAAGTCAGCAGACATGTGGAGAGAAGACAGCTTGGAGTTTTCTATGTCTGACCTCAGCCAGGAGCATCTGACCAGCACAGAGGAGATGGTCGATGGAGGAGAAGAGGAGGAGGGGCAGTTTAGATGCCCTAGAGGCAGCAAAGGCAGCACAGGTGAGAATGTACACAGAAGCAAAAGCATCATATTTACCGGTAGATTGTATAGACCTGCAGAAAGCATGTGTAGTTTTCTCATTCAGAAATGTAGACATCATTAGTGACAGGATATGTGGGGCCTATGCTTTTATTTGATGACTTGAAGTCTTCACCGACATATTTTCTGATACAATAGAATTAAAATATATTTCAAGATTTCTATTTGTATTATTTAAAAAACAACAACAAATAAAAGCAAAAGACAAGACAATGTAGCTGTCCAAAAATAACGACAGCTACACTGGTGATGGCTAATAAGTGGGGGGAAAAAAGTTCAGGGGAACATGTTCAAAGCTGTTGATTTGATTCAGTGAACAGGTGATGAGGGGGAGGGTAGTGGGAAAATTGCAGGCACTCACTGAGTAGGGAGAAAATGATCTGAGAAAATCTGCTGATTGAAGGTTAGCTGCCATCTATCAGTTGCAGCAGTTCAACTGATCACAGGGTTGTTAGCTTAACTGGTTTTGTGCAGGAGCTGCAGGGGTTCAGTGTGACAGCAGGCGGTACCTGGTAACTCAACCGCTGAGGGTCTGAGCACTGCCATAGGTGGTCGTCTCATTCAGAATAATGTATGGGTTTGCCTCACACACACACAGATTCATAATCACTCAAGAAAAATCACAGAGTTTCACTGAAGGACACAGGCACATATGGAGAAGGTCAAATGTTTCAGAGGTAACTGAAAGTACCTGACAGTAATCTGAACTCACCTTGCCCACAAATACACACTGTGCTCTGCAATAACCACCTGTGTGTGTGTTCCAGGCTCAACTGAGAGGGCATCGTCTCTGGACCATCTGTGCAGCCAGCAGAGTCCGGGCTTCAGGGGGCAAAGGAGCCGTTACATAAAAAACTGCAGAGAAGCCGAGTGCGACGGAGACGGGGAAGTGGAGGAGGGTTTGATGTCTCCAGCAGAGGATGATGGTGGGGGGTATGGAGCTTTCACGCTCCCCTGCCGACGCTCACACTGCCTTTCTGAAGGCTTGACTGGGCTCGGTATTCCGGCTACACCTTGCCCTACCTTCCAGGGACGACGCGCACAGACTACTCAGGTATTTCATGAATATATATACCGATAAGTATTGAAAGCAGATGGAACAGGACTAAGGGTAAAAGTCTTCTTGCTCTATTTTTTCCAGTATTGGAAAAAATACAGACTTCTAAACTTAGAATAATAGAGGACTTTGTTTACCAGTGCTGTCCAGGAAGTTCAGGGGCATCACAGACATGACACCAGTTCATCAAGTAATTAACATGTTGTTGACAACCAACGGAATTTCCTGTCTGTGCTCTGGACTGGTGTATATGCATGTTATATCTTTGCAAATCCAAGCATCCAAGCATGTTTGTATATTTGTGCAGTTGGGAAGAGGATTACACAGAAAGATAGTCAGATAGAAAGTCACCGTGGGACTTCTGCTCACATACTGAGCTTTGAACGACAAAGACATTTTGAACTTTGAACTTTATCTAGAGGATTTTCTTTGTCATCTTACTAAAACAGATAAAATCAAAGGAAAGTAAAGTTTATGTAACGTTCATGTAGGTAAACATAAAAGCTAAATTAGTAGAATAAATAATAATATCCATGCCTCCCTAGTTGCCGTGCGTCACTGATAAAAACAAAGTTGCTAAACAAAAAGTACCAAAATACTGAACCAAGCTTTTCTTTCAATGCATTCCCAGAACCCCCAAGCACCCTTGGATAGAGATCGCCATAAGTGCTTATTATATATTCATCTAGTCAGGCTGAGGGGGTTGTTAGATATAAATAGACTGACAGCACAGCGAAACAAAAAGAAAGAACAGACGGAGACTCAGTTTGGTGAAAGCACAGAAAATTTCATACTCAAAGTGGAAAGCCTTTTTTTTAAATCAGAAATTCATACAAAAATGAGCACAAAAGGATATTAAAGTGCACTTATGCAACTGCCAACTCATGTATACAAACAAAAGTAAACCCAGAAACCGCTTGTGCAGCCTACGCTGTCAGTTCTGTGTGAAAGAATTAACGTCTTGTGTTATGCAGATTGAAGCTGTTACTTCTCTGTCTGATTTTGTGCAAATAAATCAGTTTCCGTCCATTAATAATGCTTAATCTGTTTCTACCCGGTTTTTCTGGATGACAGGACATCTCTGGTGTTTTAGGCGAGGGGAGCGAGTATGGCGACAGTGGGATTGATGGCGTTGCCCCTGAGATAGATGGAGAAGGAGAACTGCTCTCCCGGCGGTGTAAGGCCATGTCTGCCTCTTTTTCAGTGTACTCAGCTACAGAGAGCAGTTTTTTTAATGGCAGCGACAGTGGGAGCAGCAGCGCTGGAGGAGTTGACGGAAGAGGAGGCGAAGGAGGCAAGGGGGGAGTTTATGAAAATTTCCGGAAGGAGCTAGACAATCAAGCCTGGGTTAGTTACACTTTTCCTGTGTTATTAAAATATAGGTAAATTCCGTGTATTTCTAATTCCTTAATCTTTTCTCGTCAGACAAATCGGGGCCGAGACTGCACAGAGGAGGCAGGCTCTGCTGTAAGTGATGAGCAGAGTAGCGGCACACTCAGTAGTATGTATCCGCCTGACACTCTGATTAGCTGTGCACACGGCACAGTCAGGAAAGCAGGGACTCTGGCTGTGAAGAACTTCCTGGTTCATAAGAAAAACAAGAAGGTGGAACCTGCAGCGAGACGCAAATGGAAACAATACTGGGTTTCTCTGAAAGGTGTTGCACAGATTTTCAGCACTATTATGTTTAATGTTTGTGTTGGATTTTACCTGCGTGTGACTGATAGATAGGCAGAAACTGTAAGGCAGCAGGTGTCCATCCAGCTTCAGTCTGAGTACTTTATGAATGCTTAACTAAGCACAATTGTTAGTACATAAAAATGCTTCTGCACCTTTACTCTTTTGGCTGCTGCCTTTAGGGGTCACCACACTGGATCATCTGCCTCCATCTTACTCTATTTCTAGCATCCTCCTCTGTCACGCAAACCAAGCATGTCCCTCTTCACTACATCCATGAACTTACTATGTGGTCTTCCTCTTTCCTTCCTGCCTGGCAGCTCCTTATTCAACGTCACTTTTCCAAAATATCCTCTGCACATGGCCAAATCATCTCAGCCTTGCCTCTGGAACTTTATGTCCAAATCCAACCTGAGCTGTCCTGCTGATCTACTGATTTCTAATCTTTCTATTCTCTCTCCTTCCAGCAATAAAATCTTAGCATCTTCAGCTCTGTTTCCTGTGTTTGTGTCTGCTCCACCGTCTCCAAGCCTTACATTATAGCAGGCCTCACTACTTTCCTGTAAACCTTCACTCTCAGTCTTGCTGCTATCCTTATCTCACACATTACCCTTGACATTTGTCTCCACCCACTCCACCCTATGTGCATTCCTTTCTTTAACACCTCTCTTGTGCCACATGTTTGAGTTGGCACAGATTTTAAGTTGAATGAACTTGCTGCCGCAATCCGACCGACACTAGCAGCTTCCTGGCTTGTGGCCTCTGTGGCTGGGTTTCAAATGCTTCTGCAACTAAGAAAATAATCTTAATCTCATTCAGATAACCAACCCAAAGCTGTTTAATCTTCCATACACTCTCTCTGCTGTTAAACTACATTCATATAAGCTTTAACACATTCCCTGCCCTTGGTTTTCACCTCTGCTGTCCTCTCTCATGCTCTTCAATGCAGCCTTGCATTTTCCTCCCCTCAGCTTCATCACAATTTAATTTTACGGCGAAATCCATGCCTAATCCGATCCTGTCCTGTTGAAATGCATAAGATAGAGCATCTCTTCTATGCATCATGCTAAAAATAAATCAGTCTTATCTTCATAATGTAATGTTATAGGTTTAGTTGTACTGATAGCAAAATAGGTTCATGTATTAAACTATTACGTTTTATAATCGTTGTTTAAATAAAGTTCAGGGAAAGGAAGGATGTTTAAATTGATTTAAGGGTACTTATTATAATATCTGTAAAAAAACAAAACAAAACAAAAAAACCATATTTTTGTCTTTTTTTTTTTAAACTCCTTTCTTTTTGTGCTTTCTTCAAGGCTGCACCCTCTTCCTGTATGAATACGATGGCCGTTCAGGTATCGACCACAACAGCGTTCACAAACACGCGCTGTGGGTGGAGAACAGCATTGTCCAAGCTGTACCTGAGCATCCCAAGAAAGACTTTGTCTTCTGTCTCAGCAACTCAGTGGGAGATGCTTTCCTCTTCCAGGTGAGAGAAGCACTGGAATTTAAAACATCGGCTACTCTTAAAGCTGAGTTGGCATGACAATATTTTATGCAAGTTAAAGTTAAATCAGGTTGGCATTAATGCATACAGGTCAAGTGTTTTTATATCCTGTCTTTGTTATTTGGTGCTACTGTACATACCAGCATCAAACATAAAGAGAAACAGGAAACTGGAAGCTATTTTCCTCTAGGGGATTTGCATGTGGCACACCAATACATGTTCATCATGTGCTGGAGATAGGCAGCCCTGTGTCCTTGTGTTTATGTTTGACATGTTTAAAGGCCACGCTGTCACACCGTGACAGTGATCCACCAGACTGACCATTGTGTAATATTAAAATCTGTCTATTTATATTCATGACAGCTCCCCTCACTGACATTTAATTCATGAATGGGAAGAAAGTAATAAAATGATGATGAGATTATAATGACCATTTCCTCCCAGAGGCCGATATTGGAAGTCATGATTAAATTCTTTCAGCTGTCAGTTTCTTTATTTTATCTGCTCACTATCGTTACTCACTTTGTCATGGTCCCTTCCTTCTGTTCAGACATCAGGCCAAACAGAACTGGAAAACTGGATCACGGCGATCCACTCGGCGTGTGCTACTGCTCTTGCTCGGCAGCACCACAGGGAGGACACCGTGCGATTGCTGCGAACTGAAATCCGCAAGCTGGAGCAGAAGATTGATATGGATGAGAAAATGAAGAAAATGGGAGACATGCAGTTGTCCACTGTCACTGATGGCAAGAAGAGAAAGACCATACTTGAGCAGGTATGGGGTCAATCGGGTGGTCGTTTGGGGCTAAAAGTGGAGCTAAGTGTCAAGGAGTCTGACATACTGAAAGCGGTCAAACAGATTAAAGCTGTACATGAGGTGGTGGAGCATTACAGAAACAACACCTATGAGACAAATGCCCTTTACTTTTGTCATATTATTGCAAATTAATAACACTTTATGCCCATAAAATGCGACTGTAGGGAGGTTTGTTATCTCATGGCTAAAAACCGTCCTCACCTCTTTATCTTCCAGTTAATTTGAATGAAAACACCTGAAGGCGGTTTATAGATGCACATCATTGTGACTTAAACTGCACCGACACTCTCCGGCACTGAAATCATGGCACTAAATCATCTTTACAGCATGCCGTCATCCAGGCAAAATGCTCTAAAGCAGCCTTTCCAACCAAAAATGGTTTCACTTATTCCAGCTGGCGCTCATTTAGAAACACATGCGAGTCCACTTGCACGCAGTGCATACAGACACATAGCACACAGGTAAACCTGACTAATCTTTTTAGATTCAAGAGGTCTTTTAAGAACATTGCAACTTTTTCAAATCTTTTCCAGAACCCGTTTTTGTTCAGTTTCAAAAGAACATTGATTTAGGCTTATTCCATGCAGGATGTCTGGAGTTGCTGGTGATGGTAGCCAGTACTGACTGGAAAATCTTACAAAAAGAAAAAAAGCCTAGAAGTGTGGTCATTAACAATAAGCCTCCTTGTCCTAGCAAGTCTTTGCAAGTCTATCTGTCTTTATACTGGTGTTGTTGCATGATGCTCTTTCTATTTCTTGTTATATGTAACATAAAAGGAACTAGAAAGCACTTAATCCTCATCAAGTAAAAGAGCTGCAATTTAAAAGGAAGCACTTTGATTGCCTGCTGTAAAGACATAGTAACTGAAACTGTGGCATCAAAGAAGAAAACAAGCCTCAAGCAGGGTTTATGTCATTGACTGACTTCTTTCAGTTGAGTCACAGAGCTGCCAATAAGGATATAGTTGTGGGGAAAAAAGAAAATGGGGATTAACCACAGAGATAAAGAAAAATAAAAGATCAAAAAGTGGAAAGTGTGGAAATATAATGACATATAAAACATATAAGAATTGTTGCAATTATTTGAATGATAATTATATTTATTTATTTTATCTGTACATATTTACGTAAACTTTATAAATAAATCTGAGGAGAGGTGAGGGGAACAAACAAATGTGAAAAAACATTAAAACTTCTACTTCCGTAATTCTTTATATTTTTTAATTGTGTTAATATTTTCACACTTCCACATAGGTGACCACGGGAACTAATGCAGCGTTAAGTCTAGTTTTGTGTTTCACTGTGAGTGTGTGTCCCCGTGTTTCACCTCCCACGGCCCACCCTGTGATACATTGCACGTAGAACAGCAGGTCACCAACTGGTGGGGGCTGTGTTGGTGAGTAATACCTCTCCACAGGGGCTGCAGTACTCCCACATCTCACTTCTCCTGAAACAGCCGAATAACCACCTAACACAGCGTCGGTTCTTTATCTTTTTATTTTTTGTTGTTGTTCTCATTAGAGATAAAACTGAATAAATCTGGATCTCATCAGCAAAGTTTGTTTATATTGCATAATCATAAGCGCATGACTTTTTACTCTGTAATCTCTGCTGCTTATAGATCTTCTTGTGGGAGCAGAACTTGGAGAGATTTCACATAGATCTCTTCCGCTGCCGCTGCTACCTGGCGAGTCTGCAGGGCGGTGAACCTCCCAATCCCAAACGCCTCCTGGGCTTCGCGTCACGTCCCACAAAAGTTGCCATGGGACGACTGGGGATCTTCTCTGTTTCTTCCTTCCATGCACTGGTATGATTAGACATGTTTAGTGCTGGTATCTGACTATTCACTCCAGGTGTTTTTCAGGTTGCAATTTTTTAGTAAACTTGATCGGAGCTCATGAATCCAAACCTGAAAAGTCAGACTCACGTGTCTCTACATGTTCCGTGTAGAGATTGCATGAGAGGTTTCCAACTGTCGACCCTCAATAACAGCCCAGCTTGAAGAGTGGGTGTGTTTATCTGCCTGTGAGTGCCTTGTCACATACGCCTACTGAAAGCAAGAATTTCTGCTTGCCTCACAAATGTTCAAAGAAATAGATACTGCCATATACCCCAAGGTTATGAAACAAATGAACAAACCAGGTATGCTGGTTTGATTCTCAGGCCCAAAGTTAGCATGAGCGCTGTAAAGTGGAGTGAGCTTTTATCTGTAACACGCAATTAGCCACAACATTAAAACTGGTGAACAAGTGAATTATAGCAATAATTTTCTCATTATAAAGATTTTGTTTAAGTGATGGAATTTAAGTAGATATAAGTAAGTGCCAGCTCTCAAAGTTGATGTGTTGGTAGCATCAAAAATGTGAAATGAACACCTGCATTATTTCTGCTTTCTGTCATAGTGATGCATGCAAGTTTTTTATTCTAAGTGTGCAAAAACAGCTGTGACTCTTAAGCCTAACACTCAAGGCTAAGGTTACATAGATGGTTTACCTTAACAAGATGGGTAGAGAGTCAGACTTGCGAAGCAAACACACACCACATATTAAAATGTATCACATACACGCTATCCTAAAAGCTTGAGAGAAAAGTGAAAGCAAAACATTCTACCTATAAATCCTCTCTGAAACCCAAGTTATTATCTCAGTGCTGCAGAATGTACAGAATGAAACCCAACCTGATCTCTATGCGATTGTGTGTCATTGAGCTGTAAGCTCTGCGTAGTATCATCCAAAGAAGAAAGAGCAAAAACGAAGAGCAAAACATGGAAAACATTTCTCTACAGAGCAGTTTTATACGAGCAAGCTAACGGATATGCCAAACATACACTAGCACGCACACACAACATCAAGCACTGACAGTGTTTTTTGTGATTGGTCGATCAATACAAACTCTTTTAGCAAGCTAGCATCCCTGAGGCAGTTTCCCACAAACAGGCTTAACACTCTCTGGCCCTTGCTCCCCCTCCTTTTACTGCCTACACCCTCACTTCCTTTGTTTGTGTTTCGCTCCCTCAGTGTCTTCTTCTCCTTATCTGCCATATTTTATACCGTCCTTTTTTATGTCTCTCCTGTCCCTTTCATATTCTTTTTACTCTATTTATTACCACATCCCTTCTGACTAATTTGAAATGTCATTATTGCATCGCTTAAATATGATAAATGTGGCATATTTATAAGGAGAATCACATTTATAAATACATGTAATGCAAAACTACTGAAATGAAATGCAATTAAAATAATTGTTCATGGCAAAAATTGCAAAAATTGCAAAAATATTCAAATGAACTCATTTTGTCTTGCCTAAAGGGAAATATAATTGTTCTCTCTCTCAGCTCTGGTATTCAAAGTTTTTGGTCACAAAAGCAATATTTCTGTTTTTTCCTTCATTTACTTTCTACAGTAGATTTGGGCTGTAATAACAGTATAAAGGCCTCTCATGTGGGGAATGAGAAGATGAGTCTAAAAAGTGGTTTAAGATGTTATGTTTGAAGTGTACGTGTCTGATGTCTGATCATCTCTATACTAGTGTAATGCATAGTTGCTCATACTATTTGAGCTCTGATTGAACCCAGAGAAGTCAAAAAACGGGAACGAAAAGTTTCCCTGTGCCAAGTCGTAGGTGACTGAAGGGGATTAGAGGTTGAAAGTATTCAGTAGCTGCTGCAAATGATTGCTTTTGTGTGTCAAACTGTTTTTATTCGGGTGTTAAAGGTGTCTGTTTCATTTCTGTTGTGTTTTCTGTAACTGTCACTGTCACAGGTGTCTGCCCGTACAGAGAGCAGCATGAGAAGGCGGAACCAGCCTTTCCCTCGCACCTTCAGTAAACGTCGAAGCCGTTTCTCCTCACTCTGGGGTCTGGACACCGCATCTAGGAGAAAGAGCAAAGGACACCCTTCAATTGACCAGGTACGTTTGACTTTGAGTGACTTTGCAGTGCTTGATGTTTAATTGAAATCTGTAAAATTCGATTTTGGCGAATAAATACTACTGCAGCTAAATATTGTGTGTTCGTAAGTTTATGCTTGAAACTGCTTCTTGGTGTCAAAGTAATAACTATACTTATGTGTGTTTTAATTTTGCGGTGCTTTGTGTTATTGCAGGTGTTTGCTGATGGGGCGGAGCCAGTGAGAAAGTCTTTGCAGAAGGTGTTCGAAGACTCCTCCAGTGAAAAATCTGTAAGCTTTTAACTCTGTTTGTGTAAAAACCTACATTAGATTAAATTTTGTTGTCGATGTAATATTTTATGTCTGCCCTCTTTTAACATTCCAGAAGATGAAGCAGTTTTGCTGTTTCTGCTGAACATTAAGTAATAGTGCAGCTGAACGTCTCCTCACTGGGTGAAATTAAGTGCTAAATACATATAATCCAGTATCAGCGTGTTCCCACTTCTGCTGTACAGTGCAATCATTTCCCATCAAGAAATTAAAGGGAGTTGACAACCACATTGCACCATTTACAGTAATAACCTCCCTTAGGCTAAACATGAAGCTCCTCCTCCCTTTATTAGTTTGGTATTCACCACAAATCAGCAGAGTTCGTGTGGCTGTGGACTCATTTCTTCTCATTGTTTGCTTTTTGCATACACCAAGAGGAAAAATCACTGGAGCATCAGATGAATCTTTGTTCTTGTATAATGGGTAATGGGCTTCTTAAGACCCCGAGGCCCGCTACATCACTAGATTTTCCACCTCCTTTCACTTAACTAAGATCCTTTTGGGGCTCTGGCTCTTTGCAGGGTGGGTTATCTAAGGGAAAGCACAAAATCCCTGCACCCTTCTGCACCATTGAGCATTTCTTTGAGATCGTTTTTAAAGCCCTTGCTTTAATATTTTCATACGTTTGCTTCTCTCCTCGATGAAGAGTGATTGGAGACATTTGCAGACTCATAAAGCTTTAAAAGCGGCAGAATATCTGTGTCTCTCTCAGCGTCATTGGACAATGCTCAGGTTTATTTGTGTTGAATAAACAATCCTTGTCATCTTCTGCAGCAGTTTTTTAATATTCTGAGCAGTGTGGACAGAGTCCCTTTATTTAATTTGCTTCAGGCAATTCCATCTTTATCAGTATCAAAAAGGCTATCAACTGGAGGGATTTTCTGTCTATTAATCCCACAGAGACAAATTTAATCTGATATGTTCACATCATTAGTGTTCTGACGTTTCAACAAATATGCAGACATTTGCTACCATAGGACTTGCTGGTTTCACACCATCTGTGTTCTCTTGTAACTGCTGTACTGACCACACTTGCACACAATTGCAAATAATTAGCTATATATCATAAGAAAGAAAAACATGTTTCCTAAGACAACCATATCAATGTAGTTTTCCAGTATGCGACAAATCTATATGAATTTTAAGGAAAAATATCCAGTTGCACATAGGTTGTATAGGACAAGGCTGCTGGATCCATATTTTATGAGCACTGGTAAAAAGCACCAGAGATGAGGAGAAGAGAAAAGATAGGCTTTAGTCTGAACCAAGCAGACAGAAGCTAAGTCTGCAGCAATAACCTGCTCTGGCAGTGCAGGCCCCCAGTGGCACAAAGAGAGATCAATTTTTTTTTTCCACCCACGCCAGGCTTCAGCTGGCAGTGTATGGGATGACTGTAAAGAAAAGCATAAGATGTAACGTGCTGTAGTTGGCAGTAAACTAGAGCTGGAAATGCTTTATCAGTGGCAAAGATTTTCCTCATTGAGCATTTCCAGCAAGAATAGCTCCAAATGTTCACATCTGATTGACTTTCCCAGCTTTAATTTGCTGTTTGTTCTGGGGAATCCCTTTGTTAGCATAAGCTGGAAAGGAGAGTTTAGCAGGGATCTGAGAACCCCGCCGCCCCACACACACCATCACCACCCTCCAGCAGAGGCATCCTAGATAGGCCAGGAGGGGAGCCAGATGGTGCTGAGCAGGACTGGGAGTTCAGGGAGTTGGGGGAGGTACTACTTACAGGCCCCCCAGTCTGTTGTCTGTCTGAGATAATGTGTGCGTATTTTGTTTGCGCATGTGAATGTAGGCCTGTTTGTGTTTGTGAATATAAAAATGTGCTGTTGCATGTAGTTTACTGTGGCTGTTTCCCTCTTTGTTTCACTTTATCTCTACCACACAGATTCACACACAGACACACACGCGTACAGATACAGCCAAGTCGAAGTTCATTTCGACAGGGACCACCGGGCCTGATTGTTAACTGCCGGCAGATTGTATGGCGTGAATGAAAGATGGGGAGGAGAGAGCTGATGGAATGATGTACAGATAGGGGGAAAGGGCACCAGAAGGAGAGGCAGTGATTAATTGGAGGCTGGCGTGATAGAAGAATGAAAGAATAAATGTGGATGCTGTTACTCGATAGGTGGAGATATATTACAGATGGGGGGAATAGAAGCCAGCAAGGCGGCTGACAAGGCTGCCAGATTGTTGGAGGTCAGACTGATGGGCCGAAAGGTTACAGATTATGCTTTAAAAACAGTAACACACCCATAAAAATGCAAGTGTAAGCTATATAACATGTGCTACATGCAATGCAAAAAGCTTGTACTGCAGTACAAGTGTCATTACTGAATTACTGTTTGTGAGTTTCACGATTGCATTAAATCTGCCTTGTCTGTTTATGCTTTCTGCCACTGCAGCTGTTCAAAGATGCATAAACTTAAACTTGCTGAGTGTCTGTGCTTGTTTTTATTTTCAGAAGGAGAGAGAAGCTTCTGTGAAAAGTCTTCCTCAGCAAAATGTAGACAGTGATATTTGGGTTCCTGAGTACCTGAAACCCTCCTGGGTGTGTTTGCCAAACAACCAGCCCATTCTGGCCGTCATACAGCCCGGAGAGACAACACTGGAAGTCTTGAACACTGTCTGCAAGGTGGGCCATTAAAAACAGCATTGCAAATATTGCATTACCAGAGACTGCACATAAGAGAAATGCATTTTACACAGTGCACTGCATATAATCACCAATGTAACACTGATGTACTTTAAATTGACAGTTTGCAAAGTGACAGACTGCACAATGTTTCCTCTTTTTATTGCATACACAGTAGCACTTTATAATACTGCAAATTTTAGTATTGATCCAAAGTAAATACAGGGCCAATATTGCCAATACCAATACAGTCACCGATACTATAAACCTGTAAAGGCAGCTGAGAGAATTATGTCATGATTCATGTGATAAATCATCATTAATTAGCAAATTCTCAATGGATTTTATGATCACTAAATCATTTGTGATTTGGAGGCTTTGGAAGTGTGGCTGTCTGTCACTCACCTCCAATATGCAGCTTTATTACCTGCTAGCTTGCAGACGCAGAATGACACACACAGCATTCAAGCGGCTAGGAATGCAATTAATTCTTCTCAACAGCTTTTTCAAAACACAGGCAATCCCCAAGGTATTAAGAAATTAGACACAGCCCTATAGAGAGGTCAGAATACCATTAAGTTATATGAGGAAAATGAAGATCTGCCATATTACTGTCAGCTGTCATTGTTGACAGCACATTGATGCACATTATCAGCGGTTCAGATACGGTCTTCTTCAATGTACATATATGAATTTGAGTATAACCGAGTTCTTTCAGTTCTACTTCTATGACAGTTCTCACAGAGTCACAGATCTTTTAATAATGCTCTTACCTTTCAGGATACACTGTATATTGCTGTCATTCACAGTCCATCACTTGTTTTAACTTCATTACCTTTTCTCCTTAATTGGCTTCAGCAAGAGACACATAATAGGCGTAATATTGCCTAATGACGCATATGTGCATGCAAGTCACAAACGTAACAGAGTGAAGCAGAGCATCCATCATCATCATCGTCCATGATTTTGGACCAGCATGTTAGACAGCATTCCCCAGCACTATTATTAAAACTCAATATAGGGAATGTCTTTTTGAATAGAGTTCCAGTCATTTGTTGAACTGATGTCAAAGTGGACTGAAATTTGAAGTATCTGTGGTAGGCGGTGGCATAACATTTTAATGACACACTTTATGTTGGTTTCTCTTTACCTTTCTCCTTATTGCCAGTCACCAGATACTTTAAAGCTTAAACATGTACTCGCATGTACAAGTAATATGTTCTTGTTGCCCCCAGACCCATAAGATCGATCCCTCTGGCCACTACCTGCGTTTGAAGGTGCTGGTTGACAACCAAATACTTTATTATGTTCCCACATTTGAAGAGGACATCTCCGATCTGGTGAGGAAATACACACTAAGCCACATTAGATATATATTTTTAAGTAATAACCAGGTGAATATCCTAGGTTTAAATATCCATATAAGTTAATCAAAGACATGCAGCACACATTATTATGCTGTTTGTGTGATTCTAAGTTTATTGCAGTATGTTATTTGGATTTGCCATCTTCTTATTCATATTTTTATTGTCAGATATGGATGAATGCTTGTGCATTTTTCATGAGTTGGTTGCCGTTTTGATTTGCCGTGCATACAAAATCACCAGGATGGAAAAGAAGCACTATTACATAAACTATAAATTATGCAAAGTAGCATTTCAAGTCTATTGTGTGCACTACGAAGTTGCCGTTTGTGTTTGTGTGCGTCTATTTATCATAAGAACAGTCACACTCACTGAAAGTCCCCACCACCACCGCATTATTCATCTGCTGTAAACCCCAAAACAAATCCTCTTTTTGATTGCGCCTTGTAGGTGATACACTGAAATCTTTCTCAAAGCACAATCATTTTTATAACTCGCTCTTTTCCTCAAGAGCTCTTTTATCTTCCTGCTTTGATCAGTGACTCATTTCACCCGCTTTCATCCTTAGTCTATGATATTACGTTATTATTTCTCCTCAGTGAAGGCTACTACACACTGCGGACTTCTGTTCCTGTCTGTTGCTGCATACACACAGCTGTGTCCATGTTCTAGGCTTTTGTGAGCTCAGGGTCTTGTCTGAGTACCCACTCACTTCATAGCCCTGACCTGGATTTTGACCCCACAACCTTCAGATACAATTGCTTGGCTAAGGAGCCAGAATAATACATGAACCTGTTCATTTCTTATTAATAACAACAGCATGACCTTGACCTTATCTGTCCAACAACACTGCTACCCATCCATTTTTCCCTATTTATAGATATATCTTTCTCTATTTGTTTGTTTCTCTTTAATTACAATTATTTATTTATATATGTGCTGTTGTGTGTTTACAGCTCTACAAAGAGATTGAGATTTATCCCAAAAGTACCAAAGTCGTCCAGTTTGACAAAGCCGAGTTCTGCAACAACGGATATGGTATGCTTATTTCTGACAATAGCAGTCAGTTCTTGACACACCCATAAATTCTGTTTCAAATTGATTTTCTAATGGACTTCATCTAGTCATGCTTTGTTAATGAATAAAAGGGAATTACCCAAATGAAGGGCACACATGATATGGAGTGGATTTAATTGCTGTGGTTATACAGCAGTTTACGCTGTCAAATAGAAATATTTCAAAGACGACCGAAGGAATTAAATGAATTTCTCTGTGTCTAACCATCTATGTCTGCAGGTTTTTCTGTGGCAGTTTTAGAGGAGGATGGGGTGCAGCAGCTCCAAGTTACTGAAGTGAAAGCAGGAGGAATGGCTTCAGCGAAAGGTACACATTTTATGCATACGTTGACATGTGTAAAGGAGATTAACCCGTTACTGTAGCACACTTACAAGTGATGCTTATAGAGAACGCATTCCCAGCCAAGAGATGCTAGAGTCAAGAACAATGGCCAAAGTGATGTTTTTATGCTTTTATTCTGAAGGCATGACGTTCCAAAACCTTTATCCATAAAATAAAAAAAACAAACAAACCATAAAACAAGAACAAAGAGATTTTATAAGGTGTTGATTTGTGGCTGTTTTCTATTGCACTCTCTGCTTTGCACTGCTGGGTCTGGAGATCAACCCCCCTCCCCTTCACCGGTCCCTATCTTCTAACTGAGACAGTGACACTCTAATGGGTTTGAGAAACATATGGCTGCTTGGTAGATACAACACTAATGTATAGAAAATAACATGCCCCAAAACTAAGCCCCAGGGTCAGACCAAGGTTACTCAAGTGTGAGATTGTGCCCTCTAGTGTATTAGCAATCTGAAAGCTGCTATCTTAGCAGGCTGCCAAAAGACACAGGACTCAGTTGATGTTAGAAGTAGAAAAAGATTGAAGCATCCACATACGACAAAGCATCTTATTGCAATCTGGGCACGATATTCTGCTGAATCACAGAGTTAGATGCAGTTTAGTGGGTCCACATGAACACTGTGATGAGCCTGTGTGTATGTGTGTGGTTTATTAACAGTGCAGAGAGTGAATGGGGAATTGAAAGACATCACGCTTGATTTTCTGCAGGGTACATGCAGAAACCAGGCCAGCACTGGACAAGGAGCCCCAAAGGGTCTATTTTTCTCTCACTCCCGCTCTCGCTCTTTCACTGTAATTCCCGTTTCCCCTCCTCACACAGCAGCACACACAAAGGCACATCCATGCATTGCACACAGGCATACACACGCAGCAGTATATGACCAGAGGGGTTATCTCTCTCTGCCCAATAAAGCCTCTGCTACAGCTGACACTTCACATTTCAGACAACTAGGTCATAACTTAAGGCTAAATGTGTGCCTTATGCGTCTATATGTATGTAACTGTGTGTTGCTGTTCTATGAGAATCCTACTGAATAATGTCTCTGCTGTCTCTGTTGCAGCAAATAATTTAAAATGAGACTGAAATAGGAAGATAAGCTCATACTCACAGATGACTGCAGTCAAAACATGTCCAAAAATCCCCTTGTGTGTTACTAGATGAGATGAGGCTGCTGCCACATCTCTAAACAGCTGTCACAGCCAATTGGGTTTATTGATAAGGTTAGCTGCTAATTGGATTGCTGATTGAGTGATGATTCTCAATTAACAGAATGGGGCACAGGTGCTTGAGAGGAGGAGCAGCAAGACAAAGAGCAAGGCTCAAACTGAAGCTATGTTCCAGTGTTTTGTTTGTTCACCTATTGTACCATGAAGAACGTATACACACAGTGGGCAGGACAGGACAGGAATAGACAGACATTGTACTTTGCCTCTTAAACCCACCCTGTCTTGTTAGATCAGTATTTGCCTCAGGCAAGCAATCATAGAAGGATGCATTTTTGATGTGATGGAACACATTTGCATCTCGGAGCACCTGATTAGTCTCCGAGGTGCTGCTGGGAAGTATGGTGCAAAAGTTTTGTTTACATAAGTCATCTGTGAGCAGTGCTTTTGAGCGGCCCATAGGAATTCTGCTGTTGGTTGGATGTTTTTTGGGTCATGAACTCACAGATAATGCTTTTACTGACTGTGCATTGTTTGAAAACTTTCTCTACAATAATTTATTTCATATTGACTTTGTTTCTTAAACTGTTTTTTACCATATGCTTAGTGAAATTTCACATTTGTTACATTTTTTTTTGCCCGATTCTCTGTCAGGTTTGAAAGCAGGGGATGAGATTCTGTTACTTAATGGTAAAGAGGCATCTGCCCTCCAGAAGGATGACATGATGTCTGCATTTACAAACCAAACCCTGACCTTGAGCATCAGCACCCTGCCCCAGTTGGATCCTCGGATGGTGTGCTCCTGTCCACCCCGGCGCTCTGATGTGGAACAAAACCTAGCCACAGACATTTTTTCCCAGAGCCAAGGTAAGGTTTCCTGTCCCAAAAGATTTGGGGATCAGTTGAATAAGCTGTTTGCTTTTTAAAATAATCTACATGTAAGCAGTTTTTCTTAGTTGATATTTATAATACTGACATATTTACTTAGACATGCATAGTTCTGAATGAATGAGAATAAAGGAAAAAGAACAAAATGATTCTTCCTTTTTTTGTCCTTAGCATTGCATTCACATATCTTGTGTTGCGTGATCATTCACCCTCTAAAACCCAACTTTCTGTGGTGAAAAAGAGAGGTTTCAGATACATCTTTTGCATGCAGTGAGGTGAACAGGGCGATCTACTAATTATGCATGGATGCTGTCTGATAACTAACCTGCAGGCAGCCGCCATCCTTCCTTTGACCTGCTCTTTTTATTTGTGCAAGGGCATCATTTGTATTCCTTATAAACCAGGACTTGCAATGCGCAGCCTGACAAGCTGGCATTGTTTGGAACTCAGAGCAATATGAATATTAATATGAATCCTTCAGCAGCGTGGAGCTGTCATCATGCAGGATATGCCATATGCAAAGGGTCAGATGGAGAGAAAAACACTTAAGCAGCCAGATGGAGGTTATTGATGATGTCATGCTTTGAGGACACAGGTGTATAAAAGAGTTCTTCAGCACAGAGACTTTAAAATGGAAGGAATAATAACTAATTTTACTAAACAGTGATATCATAATAAGAAACACTAAAGGTTATAGGAATCTTTAATTGCTGTCACTTTAATCCAACACAAAGAGGATGCTATTAAATTATTATTTTCATTAAAAAGTTACGACTACATACTTGTGACCTTTTAAAAATCAGCCAGACTCACCCAGGCTCTCAAAGTAAATGCAGATGAAGTGCACAAATAAATGAAAGCAGCTTGGTATAGGTATGTGTATGTGTAGTCTTCTTTGTCAGCTTTGCCTTTTGTCCTTTTTGTAGAAGACATCCTGGATGATGTGTCAGGTTTGCCACTGGAGAGCCCAGATGATACTTATGAGGAGGAACCTTGTCTGTCCTTGCAGAGCCACAGGGATCATCCGGAAGATAAAACTTGCATTGGGACTGGATACAAAGTAAGATATGTTTTACAAAGCCACAGTTTCACACACCAAGCCAGGTAAAAAATTCAGACATGCAAAAATAACAGTTTAGCCCAACAGAGGATGGAGTTTTTGGTGCTCAGTGTTTGATGTTTTGGCAGCTTTAGTCTTAGCTTTCTTAGTCTTTGATTTGTTGCATTGTCATCTTGCAGCCTGACATCTTCGGGGACATTTCTTACATTTCATGCCAGACAGCAAAGGAAAACACAATCATTTGATCAACAATCCAACACAGGCTGGATTTATGTTTGAACAAATTTCAGCAGTCGCTTTGCTTTCATGTTTTATATAGGAAGAGTTTGCCAAACTAAGTCTGAACAAAGCTAAAAGGTTCAATAGAATGAGTGCTGGATGAAAAAATTCAGCAGATACGAGAAGTGATTGACCGGCACACCAGTAAGCCCTAGCATGATACTTAATGTGCGATACTTTTCCTCAGACTTCTAAAGAAAAGATGCACTATGATCTCATCTCCCCTGGGTTACAATTGATCAAACAATGTAAAAAATGCATCACTATCTACACAATCAAATGTATCCAAGTTATATGTTATATACAAGGTATCTAGTTTAACATAAAAAAAAACATACACCAATTATTGTTTGTGTTATATACAGGACTTGAGAGAATAACACTATGGGCAAAATTACACATACAAAAAAAGGTGTGTGTAAAACGCCACATAACAAAACAGCAGTGTGGCTATTTTTGCAAAAGGCTGTCACAAAAATGTTGTAATATCAAATTCCTTATTCATTTCTTTAGGCATGCAGTGTGTTTCTCCAGAATAGTTTGTCTTTCCCTCTGCGTGAATGATTTATTATCTCAGCTCCTACAATATCCAAGAACATTGTTTTGCTGAAAAACCTCACAATTAGTTGTTTCTGATGCACACTGTGGTGTTTAACTATACCTTTTTAATGAGCTAGTGATTTGCTAATCTATGCCAATCCATAAGGATATGTATGCATGTATATGATGCAGAATACAAACTGACCTTCTTTATTTTGTAGTTTCCCACATAGGGGTCACTGAATAACTGTGAAATGGCATTGTTGGGTCATTTCCACAGGGGGTCACAATGACACAATAATCCGCTTCAGTTTCTTTTAAACGTGTAGTAGCAAGACACAGTTAAATACGTACAGACACACAACAGTTGATTTATGCTCTTTTTTGTGTAATTTTTCCAGATCCTGTTAAATGCAGGAACGTGTGTGGATTTTCTGATTACTTTGCTTTGAATTGTTTCTGCATGTCACATGAGACCAGAAAAAAAGTGTTGGTCTAAAAAGATGGGAGATTCTCAGTGGATTTTCTGTTGTCACAGTCATAATATATAGGGCATATATAAGCCCAACATGATGGTTACAGTGAGTCTGTGAATCCTACGGATTTAACACTGTAATCATAACCATATTCTTCCTCCGATAACAGTTTTCTGTGGTGCTGACAGCATATTGCATTAGCAGCACCGTATTCATAGCAAAATGTAGTGTGTATGTGTCTTGGCACATTAACAGATGTGCACATAGTACGTGTTGGGTGCGAGTGTGCGTTCTGGAACACTGAACTGGAGACAGGTGAGTGAACAGCATCACTTTCTAATTAAGATTATGTCTGGACTGATCAGGGTCGACGCAGTGATTGCTGGGACAGGCCGTGTGCCATCCACTCTCCCTCTGATACGCTTGTCACTTCCATTACCATGGCACTGTCTGATAGCCAGTAACCACCGGAAACATTTTTTCCTTTTTTGGACCAGTGTTGATAACCTAGGCATGAACAAAGAAGAAAGGGAAGGGACATCGCTGTATTCACTTTTCATTTTGTGTCAATGAGTTTCAATCTCAAGGGAGAGCTAATGGGTGAGGTCAAATGCAGCTTCAGTGAAGACTCCTCCATGATTCCAATGTGCCAGTTTTAGAAGTGAGTGAAATACTTAAAGAAAGCTTGCCTTGCTCTTGATATAGATGAGACTCTAATTTGAACTCATGATGAAAGAAAACATTTAGTTGAAGATGCCGCACAAAACTTTCTGAAACTCTTCGCAGTTTTTAATTAACATTGAAAATTGCTTTGCCGTTTTAACCTCACAGTTGTTCTTCTGTGTATCTGCTGTATGGTTAAATTCAGTAATCAGTCAAATCTGGGATCCGAAATATATGGCCAACAAATCCAAAGCCTTTTCGGGGAATTGACCTCTTTCAGCCACACAGCCATACAGACTAATGTACTTGACTAATCGGGATTGTTTATAAGAGGAAAAAATATTCACTGCAAACCAGTAAACAAGAATAGAACACAAGTGTTAAGTCAGTGATCTTCATCTCACCTTTGTGTCTTTCACCTCCTGCTCTCGTCTAACACGAGCTGTCTGATTTGTGCCCTGCTGCTTTTTTCCATCCTTTCCTTTCATCTTTACCTTTGCTGTACCCCTAATTTTCTTAGATTTTTGATTTACTGTCATATTATTTTCCAAATTGAGAGCAACAATGTGACCATGACCATCAGACACAGCAGCTCTTTTCTTTTCATCCAGCACCTTCATCTGCCGTCTTGTTTTGAATGCCCTTTCTTTCCTTCTGTCCTTGTAGTTTCATTCTGATCTTGGGTCTTTTTCCACCCTCCTCCTCACGAACCCCCTGCTGTTCATTACCATAAACAACATGAGGATGCCGTTGGCACTTAAAACAGCCCCGCTCCCTTAGCTCTCCAGCCGGCTGTGGGCACTGACCTTAGCCTGAACACTTGGATGCTCAATCCAAACTTGCCACAGACTGCCAAAACTGTGGCATTTTCTTCAAAAACAAACACACATTCACCCAAACTATTTGTCCTTTCTTTATGTTGATCAGCCTTTTGTTTCTCAAGTCTCCTGTTTGGAAAAGCTTCGAAGTGCTGCGGATTGCGTCTTACCTCATTTCACCCAGCGCCTGCGGTGCCATGGTGGCAGAGGAGTGAGGAAAACGAGGCAAAGTGGGACAATTTTAATTATCCCCACATTCTAATTACTCCATTCTCCACAGTGTTTCACATCATTTAGTGGAGATAAATGAGTGTCTGGCTAGCCGGGGGATATGGGAATGTTCATTATTTTAGACAAAGCACAGAGCAACCTCCCCGCTATGACAAACCGACCAGAGAAAAAAGCGCCGATTTCTCAGGATAACGGTGATAGTAGAGATGTCGGTGATTGCTAGTGTTCTCCAAGGTGTAGTCAGCCTCACTGACAAGTGTGATAATAATTTACAAATGTCTAATAGTTTGGCTTGAGGGCATTTGAAATAGAAAATACATTATTCAGTGTTTGAAGGGTGGTGTGCATTTTTTATCAAGGTTTGTTTTGATTTATTCTTGATGATATAATTCCAGTTGTTCATTTGGAGTTAGTCTATTTGTTTAATATAATTATTATAGCTTCTGGCTATTATGACTGTATAAGGGGCACAAGTCTTCAGTTATGCTTTCACTTGCCCCCCTTCCCTCCAATCGGGCCTTTTCACCTTTGTCTCAGATGCTGTTGTTCTTCCACAGTTTTCCACTGGAGGGAGCACTCTGCTGATTTATGAAGCCTCTAAGGCAGCAATAATCTTCACAAAGTCAACACTGAGGATGCAGAAATAACACATCAATTTGTATGTTAGTGTTAGAATATTTTGGTAAACACACACCAAGAAAACACATTCTTTCTGATGGTTTTCCAAAATTTAAATAAATTCAAATGTACACGACTTAATCCTCTAATGCTGTGTTATCAGAACTGGCTGGTTGCTGCTGTTTAAGGGAATAAAAAAAGTGCCTCTAACTTTTTTCACCCATTACAACTTTGAGTTGAAGCCTGTAGTCTGCAAATCCACGGCTCTGAATTCGAAATGTTCCTGTGCAGATTTATGAAGACTCATGTCGTAACATAATCATGCTTTCAGATTATATGATTTAAGTCTCTCTCTGTATATCCCATCAGTCCTTGCAGGGATTTATGGATTTGCATGTTTTCCTGATCTCCAGTGAAATTGAACTTCAAGACATGTCCTCCTTTCCTTTCCTTTCCTTTCTCCTCCCTCCCTCCTTCCTGTCCATGCTCAAATATTGACAAGTAAATGCTTGTTCTTTTAGACAAACACTGTGCAAGGAGGCATTGGAGGCACGTCCGTAAGAATTGCTAGACATTTCCATTTACTTATACGTGTGTGTGTTTATTGCATGTCAAAATTCACTGCATAGCTGTGAAATGATGTGTGTGCTGTGCTTCTGTGTGCCAAGTGTGTGGATATGAGCAATCTCTGGTTATTCTGGCTCTCGCTCAGCATGGTTTCAGCTGATGGGTGTTAGAGCAGGTTTGTGCTTGCCTCCATGCTCCTCTGTCATACTAGACTTTCCTCCCTGTCTGTTCCGAGTCAAGGATATAGTACATTTAGTCACTGTGCTAATAAAGACTGCATGTGCTGGACTTGGAGAAAAGCTGCTACTCTCTTTCTCCACTCCAACTGTTGTTTTTATAAAAAGGATTAAAGTTTATCATTTATGTGGAATATACTTATTTTTTGCCATTTTCAATGTTCAGAAAGAACTTATTCTGACCTGTGTGACATAGTTTCTGGAAATGGCAAGAACTGGTTTGACTGTGGGATGCATAGTTGGTGCATTAGGGCACAAACTTTTTGTCGTTATTCTAGAAATAATTGCGTTAACCGCGGTATTTCTTAAAACCCATTTCCAAACGGAGCACAAGTTCAAATACAAGCATGTAGTGACATAAGTCTTTCTCAGCAGTGATGAGTGAGAGAGAGAGAGAGAAGGCAGATGCCTGTTGGAGTGTTTGGCTCCCACCACCCACTGCCTCTTCAACACCCATTCTCTCCTCCCTCCTTTCTCCTCCCATCTCTTCTTACATCTCTCATGAGGGTGTGAGGTTTGATCTTGTTATTTAATGTTTTGTTCTACGCCGCCTGCCACCGCTCCTCTCAAACACCTGGACAGAAAAGTGGAAGAGGCAACGAGGACAGATACGAGGCAAAGAAGAGAGTGGAGACTGGCGCTCAGGGCAGCATGCAGAGACAGCCGGTGGATTGAAAAAATAGAAAGTGATTGGATAGACGCTGTAGGATAAGGTGACATGGGAGTGCTGTTGTTCATTGCAATCTGTTCTGTTCAGTCTGCCTAATGACCCATTTGTTCAGCTGCCACAGTAATGATTTTACCAGCTGCAGTGTTTTGCAGAGCAGGGTGAGTGTTGAATAGCAGGCATCTCCTTTAGCACTTCTGATCAGTTTAGCTGGACAAGTTCGGCAACTCTACATTCTGCACAGGGCAGAAAAACACAGCCTTCCCGGGGCAGAGGAAGAGTGGAAGCACTCTGGAATTGAAAAGCAGGACAGGAAATGAAAACCTGATTTCTCGTCGAAACTTCACCTGCCGGGATGTCCGCTTTTAGGAGAAGAAGAAATTCTAAGCCACCGACCGAATCCATCTATGACATGTTACAGCTGGTGAGCTGTGCACTCTTGTTTATGTGTGTGTGTGTCTGTGTGTGTGTGTGTGTGTGTGAGGTGGCTTGTGTTGTGGATGCAATCCCACAAAGGTTAGGGATAATGTTATGGTATTGTACCAGCAATGCTAAGCTTATGCTTAGTGCAATCCCTAGTTGTACAACCCTTTTTAATATTTTATGTAATATTTGTATCTTATGACACATTTTGAGTGTATGAGCTACCCTTTTTTTAGACATTATTATTTTTTACTATATCGTGTTTATATCTCAGTGGCATGGGGAGTAAAATGGCATCGATTCTGGACGAGCTAATGACTGTTATACTGCACATTAGAATCTGCGATCGAAGCTTGCACTTGTTTGTTTTGGGGTTTAAATAAACCCCAGATAAATAGTCATTGAATCCTATTAGTTATGCTCTTCACAATTTTCTCTATGCCACTTAGATTACCAGTGTGAAAGTTAGTTATTGGTCATGGTGCGGCATCATGTTGCCATTCTTCTTCTCCTTCCTCGTTCCCCATCTCTTGTCATCTGTCTCTGCCACTGCCCCATCTGCCACTCGGCAGTCAAGGGCGAGACCTCGCTTTTAGGGCCAAAAATGGCAGTGTCATTGCTCGGCTTGTTGTGTTTAGAAACACGAAGGAATTCTCACTGCACAGATCGCAGCACATTCATCCTTGCATGCTTTTCCGGTTCTTAGTATTCTGTTTTCGGTGAACAAGATTTAATGTCTGATAAAACTTGTTCTCGGCGATGTGTAAGGTCAGTTTGGGGAGTTTAAAGGGTCTTTATTGTGGATATGTTTTTTTTAATGCGGTTATTACCTTTGTAAGCAATGTAAATTATTTGGATGCTACACAAAATTCAGTTACCTGTGTCATTTTACTAGTATTCAGACTTTTAGTTCATTTTGTGGTAAGTGTTTATTATTGTGACTGTAGTTAGTTAGTGATAGGAGGACTGTCGATAATCTTTGTTTGCCCAATTCTGCTGTGCAAACAAGTGTGTGTGTGTGTGTGTGTGTGTGTGTGTGTGTGTGTGTGTGTGTGTGTGTGTATAGCAAACTTGCAAAACTGGTTTGAATACCACAATGGAAAATTATGTTTGTCATTGCTGCAGTCCAGCAGGAGACAAGGCATTGAATCAGTAAAGACAAGCCACTTCCCCAGCTGACCAGTTTATGTAAATCAGCTATCAGCAGCACACAGTGAGGTGTACTGCCATATCAGAGATTACAATAAGTAAACACTTTCACTGAACCCATAAAAATGATTGTTTTGTAACATATGTTCTCAAAAGCGCTTCCGTGAGTAACACTGGTGGCATCCCGTTTAAGTAAATGGCGATTGAAATAGGATCAAACCTGTTTTGTGCTGCCTACAGATAATACAGATTTAAACTTGCATCATCAATCAGCTTGACACGACTCAGTTTGTAGTTTTACTTTGTGATGGTTTTAGTGTCTTTGTTTGTCCCTTAGAGTTTAAATTACCTGTAGTTTTCTTCTCGATTACATTCTTTTGCCTTTCTTTAAAGGTTGCTTTATAAATGATTAACATGTACACTGGAAATAAACAATAAAGGTTCAGTGTCATCTCTGGACAGGAGGACTGGTAATTAATGAGATTTTTAGAGTTGAGCTCCTTTATAGTTGGTGTTAGAAAGAGACTCTATAATATGCACATGTACATCTATTTTTTTCTAGATTTCTCAGAAGAACTCAGTCCTTGTGACAGCCTGCCTGGGCTTGCAAAGAAAACTATTGAACTCTGGGTTTGAATTCAGAGACACCTCTTTACCTACAGGAAGTCTGTTGTAGAAAGTATTGGCAGATGCTGGAAAGACTCATAACCATTGGTGCAGCAGGGAGACATGCTGCTGTATTACTTGTAGAACATTTGATTTTTTTTTAAAACACACTCAGCCTGTTGGTTTGGATGCTGCTGCTTTTTCACTTTGTCCATTTTTCAATATGCAGCGCTCTGTTGTGTTCATGTTCACTCCTAGAGGCTAATAAAGAAGCATTTTGATGTAAGCCTATAATATATAATATATTCTTCTCAGTGTTTGGTTCCAGTGTGTAATGTTATGGATGATGTGTGACATGTGTTTCTGGTCATTACTGAACAAGTTCTAAGAGTAATATCAGAGAATGCTGGTTTTATAGTTGCAGAAAAGGAGCAGGAGGCAACAAGTCCCTTATTAGGTCTGCTAACAATCTGAATCTAGCAGGTTTCTTCATGTTTGGTATGTCTGTGAAGGTTCTCAGTCATCCAGGCCATTGTAGTCTAAGGAGCTTGGAAAGAAAAGCTTCTGGACTTCTTTAAGTTGTTTGAAGACGTTTCACCTCTCATCCGAGAAGCTTCTTCAGTTCTAGGGTGAAATGGTAGAGAGTCCCAGTTTTAAACCCTGTGGGAGTATCCCCCCAAGAGGGACAATGGACCCCCCTAATGATCCTCTACCTAATCGCACGAGCCAAGGTGTCAAAATGGGTGTGGGTCACAATCAGCCAAGGTTTCGGGTGGGCTCATTGTGAAACCTAACCACACCCTATCATTTCCTGAGGTCAGATGGCCCAGGATGTGAGTGGGCGTTAAGGCGTCTGGGAAGGGATCTCAGAAATGGATGGCAGACAGTTCGTGTCGCAAGCCACCGCCTCTGTTCAAAGATGGTCGTTCACAGAGGACATAGATGGCTTCTTTCTCTTCCTCAAAAGAGGACCCTCATTTGACCCTAGAACTGAAGAAGCTTCTCGGATGAGAGGTGAGGCGTCTTCAAGCATTTTAAAAAAGTCCAGACTCTTTTCTTTCCAAGCTCCTTAGACTTCATGTTTGGTGTCTTTGATACATAGCAGACTGTAGGAATGCGTTTAATGTCTTGTTAATGATGAATGCGTACGTCTCAAAATAAACCTACATATTATAGTCATTTAGTTATTTTATAAATTTTTGTGAGTGGTTTTTAAAGCGGTCCCTTAAAAATTCTGCATGCTCTGCTTCCTTTTCTTTCTGAGCAGAGCACAGAGCAGGTCACTGTTTTCTGCCGCGGCCTTCATGACATCAATCCCCCCGAGTGCCCGATGTCGTCGTCCTCCTCATCGTCTTCGTCATCCCTTTCTCCGAGCCCTGTGTCGGTTTTACCACCCACAGCAGCCGCGGCCACACAGAAACAGCTCTCCCACGCTGACAAACTGCGCAAGGTCATCAATGAATTGGTGGAGACGGAGAAGACTTATGTCAAAGTGAGTACAGGGTCTCTGAAGTGTTCTTTGAGCGTGCCGCAAGAATGCAGCTACGGTCTCAGACTCACAAATGTTTTGCCAAGTGTGTTCCTGTGTCATCGTTGCTGAAATACTTTTGTGTCAGTGTGAGTTATGTTGAAACCCGCAAGCGGTTGACTTCTATCCATTCTTTAAAATCTTTGCAAATGATTCATTAAATAGCCTTCAAATCAACAGACACAAGACATTCCTCATTCCTCCTCGAGCATCTGATGACAGGCTGATCTTGTTTATATCTGTCTCATTCAGGATCTGAACTGCCTAATAGAGCGCTACTTGAAACCTTTGCAGGAAAAGAGCTTCCTGACTCAGGATGAGGTACTCTTCACTTGATATTTATTATCCAAGAATTGAAATAAACTGCTTAGATACCATAACCTATACACGATTTTTGCTCGAAAGTAGTGCTGACAGTGATGTGTGTTGCAGCTGGACGTTTTGTTTGGTAACCTCGGAGAGATGGTGGAATTCCAGGTGGAGTTCCTACGCACGCTGGAAGATGGAATCAGGCTGATGCCAGACCAGGAGAGGCTGGAAAGGGTGGAGCAATTTAAGGTGAAGGAATGTTGATTTTAGACCCAACTGCTTCATTTGGCTTCAAATCCTCTAATTATTTTGTCTCATTTAGGGAACACTCCCCCTTGGTACTGCTGTTTGTATAACGCATAATAAAGAGCTTATGTTAGTCAAAAAAAAAAAGAAAAAGTTGAGACTCTTTCTTATTTAGCAGCTTCTCAAAATTGGAATTTCCACATAATGTGCGTTGCCATCATTTAAACGCGATCATATAATCTTATGATTGTATGTTATGCTCGTCTGTTTTTGCAGAAGGTGCTGTTCTCGTTGGGTGGGTCATTCCTGTATTATGCTGATCGCTTTAAGATTTACAGCGCCTTCTGCGCCAGTCACACCAAAGTCCCAAAGGTCCTCGCTAAAGGTAAAAACATTAACAGATTCTTGCCTCATGCCAAGCATGCAGTCACCCCTTACTATTTTTAAAAGCAAGTCTTTGCGTTACCTTGTGCCTTACACAAAATAAATCGGTGTTTAAATTTCCGCTCCTCCAGCAAAGACCGATCCAGAATTCAAGGCCTTCCTGGCTGAGAAAAATCCCAGACAGCAACATTCATCCACTCTCGAGTCTTACCTGATCAAACCAATCCAAAGAGTGCTGAAGTATCCACTTCTGCTAAGGGAGCTCTATTCTCTCACTGACCCGGACAGTGAGGAACACTACCACCTGGATGGTAAGTATCCTTTTTTTCATTGAGCATTTAAAACTGTGGTGAAAATGGTGCATCATCATCTACTCGCCTGCTACATAGAACTTTGTATATTCAGGATATGGTGTTGGTGAATCAATGATTTGGGGTTTTAACTATAAATATTTGCCCCATGTAGTTGCAATTAAGGCCATGAACAAAGTTGCAAGTCACATCAATGAGATGCAAAAGCTTCATGAGGAGTACGGCGCTGTTTTTGACCAGCTGATCAACGAGCAGACTGCTGATAAAAAAGAGGTAGAACACATTAATGTATCAGCCTTAAGCCCAGTGAATGATCCTGTGACTTATTTGCTTTTTTGTTAACATGTTTTTTTTTTTTACTTTATGCATCACAGGTGGCTGACCTCTCGATGGGGGATCTTTTACTACATTCTACAGTGGCATGGATAAACCCTCAAACCTCTTTGGCCAAGAGCAAAAAGGACCCGGATTTAGCTGCTTTTGGTACGGTTTTATGTAGGTTTTACCACCTGAAATTCAGGCTGCCGGGAATACCTCCTTACATAACACAGAGATATACCTACAATATGACAGAGTCTCCATAAAGTGGGGATTTGTTGTACTGATGTTTAATGTGATTACAAACCTAAGCTGATCAACTGTCTACATTTTGAGTTATCATAGGTTTCATTTTCAGCCTCAGCTTTTCTTTATGAATAATCAAAAAAGGTCAATATACAGTTTGTGTCTTTATGCACAGGATAGATTAAAAACCTGTGTAGACCAAGCATTGCTAATTCTAGTGCACTCTGCCATAGATGCAGCTGAAGCTGGAAGTTTGCATAATGGACATGAATGTCATTATTATATTCTATTTTTCATAATTTTAACAGGGTTTTTTTTTCATGGGGCAGAATGATTGTAGAACAAGCACAATTAATAGAAATCAACACCCACATGAGGGACTGCAGGTGAAAAATTGCTGTCACATTTACATAATGGATCCAAGTACTAATGCTAAGTAATGTGCCGTCCTGTTTTAAATTGAAATGACGTAAACTTAGATTATTAATTCAGTGGTGCTGAAAGCTACTTAACTTTACTTAATGTCCTTGTTCTTAACTCCCCTTTAGTCCTCACAGTTCACAGCTAGTAGCTTCTCTATCGCAACCCTCAAAGAGTTAATTTGACAACTCTCATTGGCTCAATTGGCACACAGTGCAACGGGAAAGTCTCAGAAACTCAGTGTAGATATGACTGAAGATTAACACAACTCAAGAATATGTCTCGGAATAATCTACAACCCTCAGCGCAGAAGAACTTGGTTCTGATGGTCAGGATCCGTAAGAGGAACCTGAGTTTGCAGCTAACTGCACTGAACCCAGTATAAATTTGAGGTCAGATGAGATAAAGAGACTGGAGGTATGTTGGAGAGATAAAGGTGATGCATTCAACTCAATGAACACCTGCACTGATGGATGAACGGGGCTAGGATAAACATTTTAGAACAGTCTCCACAAATGATGGCAAATATGTGGTCTGTCTGTGAAAGTTGGGTATTTCCCAGGAAACTATTTATGCTGCCAAAACAAGTTGTTTCAAATATGTGACCAAGCAGAAGCTGTCATGTATGTAATAAACCACAACTTTTGCACCTTTTTTTATGTCAAAGATGTAAAAATATCATCCCAGAAAATAAACCAGTGTTGCCATGACATTCTTGTTCATCATGAACATTTCTAAACTTATCAGAGGAGCTGCATGCAGTTACATTTTTATGAAAGAGCACTTGCTCTGCATTTATGAATACTTTACTGTTTCGTGTGAGGCTTTACTGTCAGGCTTTGGTACTGCTCGGTGCTATTTCAGTTAATGGGCAAATGGACCCAGTCATGCAAACTGGGATCTTTACATTGTTTTTCACTTTTTGGGTGAAGTGATTATTAATGGTGTGATATGCAGTTCTCACACACCTACTCAGAAGTGCCTGGGATGTGTTTTAAAATGCACTCAGCTGAGACACTTTTGACAATAAATATTACATCTGCTTATTATATGTGCTTTCTTGGGCAAGGCGGCAGTGAGTAGAAGTTGCTTGTTGCGCAAAGAACGAATGCAGACCCTGTTAATCAATTCTCTCACTTCTTTTCTCCCCCTCTCTCTCTCTGCCCGCATGCAGTGTTCAAAACAGCAGTTGTATTTGTCTACAAGGACTGCTCTAAGCACAGGAAAAAAATTGTAAGTACCTTTTTTGGACTTTTAATTTTAATTGCATTTTAAGACACAGTGATGGAGGGTGTACATCCTCTGAAGTGCTTTTAGCGTGTTCTCTTTTTACATTGCATGGGGGACAGAAATAATTAGGCTAATGTTTCATGGTTGTGTGAGGGCAGTTATTAGCAGCTGCAGTAACTGCGTGTGTGCACGCTCCCCATAGTACAGTATAGTACGGTAGATACTTGTGTCTGTTCAATGAACCCTCTCTCTTCCTGCACTCTGATGCTCTCTGCTGTCATGTTGATGCACTGCAGCGGTTATGCATTAAATCTCTGACCAGTCTCTATCTTTCAGGGTGCATCTCATCGCGGGTCTGGGGGCGATGAAAAAGATCCCATCCGCTTCCGTCACATGATTGCAACCGATTCTCTGCAAGTCCGAACCCTCCCAAGTGAGTATATTTAAATATACTAACATGCAGCAATTTTTAATATTTTCCCTTAGGTACTGTTAGCATTTTGAGGACTGATTTGGAGTTTTACATAAACATGAATGGACTAATTACACCAGAAACACATGGATTTAGTTATAGCATATCTTCAAATAGAAGACCTGTGCAATAAAAATGTATTATTTGACCATTAGTCTATAATGTATGAATGTGTTGGACAACAACATATCAACATTTTTTTTTTATTATTATTTTTTTTAGGAAGAGTAGCGATAAGCTCAAAATTTACATTAATAAAAGTGTTTTCATGAAGAAACGAGAAAAAATCATGAAAGGATTTTGGATTTTCTATGTGTTAGAGGCTATGACTTGTTTAATGCATTAATTAGCCTAACCTTAAAGTGCCTAAAGCCATTACCAGACTATCCAAGGCAAAATTGCTCTTTTTTTAGTTTTTATGCCAAAATCATTGAAAAGATCATTTGCATGTTACCCTGTTCCCCAAAATAACCGCGGTTATAAATCAGCATTTTGTGACAGACCCTTAAGATGCTTTGGAGGCCTGTCAGTGATGCTGCTTTCCTCTCCTGCAGAAAATAAATAACCTTTTGTAGACACAACAGATAAATACTCATTAGTAGATCTGCATGCCTTCTTTCTCACATCTTCTCTGTGTCCTAAGTGAACTTTAAATCACCCTCCGGCGATTCAGTCCAAACAAGGCTGTTTATCTGCCTAATGGCCTGTTGTTAAGGGAAAAGAAATTGATGATGGAAATTAACTGAATACTTCTGCAAATGTATTTCACATCTTTTCTCTTCTGGGTCTTTCTCAGACTCAGAGGCCACGGCGGACTGTGAAATTGTCCACACGAGGTCTGAATCTGAAGGAAGACCAGAGAGAAGCTTCCAGTTGTGCTTCAGGTAAAACTGCACATACAGATTCAAAACGTATGAACATGAATAATAACGTTATTTGTATAGCACTTTAAAAAAACTTTTTTTTTTAATTAAATGTACATATTTATACATGTTTCACAAAGTCATGGTCATTTTTTCCTGCATACACACAAAAGGCCACAGATAATTGGCAAAAGATTGAAGAAAAGAGAACCTATAGAAATTATTTTTAGCAGTCTTTCAAAACTAGGCACTGATTCAGCTGACCTGATAGGCTGAGGAAGAGCGTTCCAAAGTTTAGGCGCTCTGGTTTTAAAATAAGAGCATGAAACAGTTAGCAGACCCCCAGCAGTTACAAAAATGAAGATTGGGGGGGGGGGGGGTTAGAACCCCATCAAACTGAAGCTACCTCTCTCTTACAATATTTTCATGGTCTTTCATGTTTTCTTGTCTGATCTGCAGTTCTCCAGAGAGTAAGAAGGACTTCCTGAAAGCAGTTCACTCCATCCTTAGGGAGAAGCAACGACGGCAGCTGCTTAAGACAGAGTGTCTTCCCCCCAGCCAGCAGTATGTCCCATTTGGGGGCAAGCGTCTTTCTGCCCTTAAAGGGGTGCGGCCCACCATGAACAGAGCAGGTGACAGAGTTTGAATATATGTTCTGTTTCAATAGCAATCCAGACAAACATGCTTAGGCAGTAACACATTGATTATAATTCTGTATATTACTTTTTATTATAAATGCATCATATGTTGGCATTAGTTAGGAAAGACAGGAGAAGTCTAATTTGATGTTTATTTCAGTTAATTAAAATCTTCTCAGTTTAGTTTGGGTTGAGAGTAATGACCTTGACTGGTGACGCCTTCCTGTCTTTCTCTGTTTAGCCTCAGCTCCATCTCGAACGCTAGCTCGCAGGCGGTTGGTGAGGAACCGCATCACCATTGATACCGACCTGGTTTTCCACGGAGACAACAACAATAGCACTCATGAAGACCCCTCGTCTCGTTCTTCTCGCCCTTGCTCCAAATCCGAGTTGTCTGATCAACTTCAGCCTTGCAAACCTCAGGGAGAGGACACGGACCGCTGGGTGGAAGAGCAGTTCAACCTGGGCTGCTATGAAAATCAGTGTGAGGGCACCGATGTCGGGCAGGTGAAGGAGACGGACATTTTGAGCGACGACGACGAGTACTGCACGTCTGTCCGAGCCATGTCGACGAAACTGGACAACCTGGAGGAGCAGATGAAAGGACTGAACCTACAGGGCAAAGACATCAACCTGAATGGAGGAGCAGAGTGTGAGATCACGCAGGAGGAGGACGCTGATCGAACAAAGCATGGGGATGACTCCAGCTTGGTAGACTCCATTACTTCCTGCGGTGCTTCTCTCCCGAGCAGTGCAACCTCAACTTTAAAGGCCGCTTCCTTGAAGCAGTGTGCTGTGGAGGGGGCCACAAACCAGGACCACGATGTCATCTGGGTGCGGCGGGACGACTTTGCCAACAGTGACGTCTTCTGATAGATGATGAAGATTATGTAGGATAATGTAGGAGTCAAAGAAAAGGTGTGAGGACAGATAAAAGCTTTAAAAGTGTAGAATTTGGGGAACCTCAACAAATCCTGCCTGTATCTCTGCACAACCCTCTCCTTCCACCTCACCCACATCCTCCCGTGTTCTGACAATCCTGAAGTACTGAAGCACCCAGATGGGGGGAAAAGTAACAAGGAAGTGCAGGTAAACATATGAGGAACACAGCACTGGATGTGCACGCGAGTCAATGAGCAAGCGTGTCTTCATGTGGATAAACAAACAGTAAGTGCATGTGTGCACAGACACAGAAAGTAAAGGCAGCTACTGCACCACGCACACATTTTACAGAGGAGACATCACCACTGAACTGTGACCTTCAGGCCAAAAAGTCTATTTTTCAACACAGGAATGTGGGTGTTTATATTTTTCTGACGTTTGTATTCGAACACTCAAGGGCTGTGTGTTACTTTTTTTTCCCGTTTTTTTTCTACAGGGGCTTTTGGCTTAACGACTGCTGCATAAAGGACGGTGACATCTAACTAGCTTTATTGTGCTTTGTAAAAAAAATAAAATATTTAACTTAATATCAGCTACACAACAGTGTATAATCAGGAGAACAATAGAGTGCTGTTGACTTGTATAGCTGTATAAAAATATCACTGTCTCCTCTCATATCCTTACCTTGTTCTTTATTTAATTACTGCCTTCAAAAAAATACTGTAATTTTTCAATGTTTACATCACATACAGATGCCCAGTGTTACAAACTACCTTTTGTGTGTTTGCTGCCAGAAACAAGCTTCTATTTTTCCCTTTGTGTGAATGATGAGTCTTTAATTGTGTTTCTCAAATAAAATGTCTTTTTATTTTGGTAACTAATTGATTTCATCAAGTCCATTATTATTCTGGACTCTTCTTTTTTTGCCACTGAGGCCATGTCGTCGTCATGTCTGTGATAAATACCAGAGTAATTTCTATAGTCCTGTTTACTTGAATTGTCTCTTGTGTTTGAAAGGACCGTGTTAGTGACTGTACTATAATTTAAAGGGGGGGGGGGGCAGTCATGCAGTTGACCAGCTTCACTCAAATACAGGACTGGGCGATTCACCTCCCGTCAGGGGTCACAAATTGAATACTGATCAAATCCATTCTGCTCAGTATTAATCAATAGTTCCAGCTTCTCATGTGGCCCCTTGAGGAAAATTATTTGCCCACAACTGCTCTAATGGATTCAGACGTCATCCTCAGCTTTCATCTGTTGCGTTGACTTTTGTCGTGTGGCATTTTCTATGTATATTTCCACTTCTGCGTTACTACTCCTGTCCACCAGGCTGTGCTGTTTCACTTTGTCGTCACAACAATAACAACCTGCTGATTGCTGTGCTCAACATAGTCATGCGCACCTTAATGGATGTTTCGAACAAGCACTTAATACCCAACTGTTTGTGTGTGTGTGTGTCGGGGGGATGTGTAAGCAGCTACGTTTCAGAATGAAGGGAACATGGATGGAAATGATATACTCTCTTCTTAATTCTGTCTTTTTAATGATGAAGCTGGTTTCTTAGATTTTAGCCAGCTGGCTCAGAATGGTCAGTACGGTCTTGAGACTGAGGTACAATCACTTGTCCTTGGAAGCAAATGATTCCCTTTGACCCCCGACCCCATCCCTTTTGTACGTTTAAAAGTGTGGAGCATTTTTGATTTTTTTTTTTTAAATGTAAAAATAAATCTTTTTCTAAATGTAGTTTGGTGTGAATGTTCCATTTCTTCATTGTCAAAGCAACTCATTTTCTGCAGCCAACAACCACAATTTATTGTCGCATTATCTGTCGTAATTAATTTTCCCCACAAAGAAGCTGTACACACCAAATCTGTTTAAAATGCATCCTTGTTGTGGATACAAGGATACATTTACCCGTGCTTCTGCTGGAGTGTCAGGTATTCTACATGTGTGGCACAGAAAAAAACTTTACAAGGAGACGACTGCTCGGTATTCATATCAGACGAGGTCCCCCCCCCCCCCTTTTTTTTTTTTTTTTTTTGTCCAGGACCATTGCCCGAGACCTATTCCTGGAGACGCAGGCTGGTCATTTTCCGAGTTAATTAAGTTTGTCTATAGGCTGTTTGTCGGGGCTCCAGGTTGAGCTGGCTGGTTGACTTAGATCACTTGGCTCCCAGATTTTAAAGAGCTCGCAAACATCCTGATAAACAAATGTCATTTCTGATGTGATGGGTTTTTGCTTGAGACTTGCAAGATTGTGAGATGCCAGGTTGTTGGTGTCTTTGCCCGTTTTTAAATGTCACAATATTAAGCAGTAGCCCAGAGTTGGCAAACCCCATGGAGCTTTCAGTCAAGTAGTGGACAGATGAGTTTCCTCCACAAGGTAATAAAAACGATTCTCCACCGGAAGTCATTATGATTGAGCCAATTCTCTTTCAGGGATGTTGAAACGCATTACACAACAATTCGTTATTTTTGCTGCCTTGTGAGAGTCATGGGACTGAATGGGAAGGCATCCAGTGATCCAATCAGATACAAACCTCGTTTTTGCCTGAAGTGAGAGATAATCTGGCCTCTGCCCTGTAACCTGAAGATTATTCTCCTCTCATCAGGACCGGTGGGGAGAACCGCTGCCAATCCATCTGCCATGCTCCTTAATCCAAAGCGACTGCGCCAAACTAGCAAAAACGAGCTGAATCAGACCGCGAGTACCTTCAGAGTAAAAGCTTTGAAAGTTTGACAAAATTAATTCTGATTACCATTAGGAAAAAAAACATGATTCATTGTGATTCCAAATAGTTGATTGAAATATGGTAATAAATGTCAAAATCTTTATTCGAACGTTCATAACTATCGTCTACACACTTTGGGTCAATGCAGATTTTTAAAACAAGCAAAAAGAAAGAAAGAAAGAAAGAAAGAAAGAAAGAAAGAAAGAAAGAAACTCCATCCATTGCCTACTACGTATTTTTGCAAAACCTCCACGACGAGGCAGGTTTGAGTTCTATTCTGAAAATGCTCACCGGAAGCTAATTGAATTTAAGCTCGCTTGGCCCGACTCGTGCGCCCTCACTCCCCTCTGGCATCTGCATCCTCGGAGGCGCACGGACTCTCGTGGACGCGTTTGCTGTAGCCCACCGCAGCCAGCTATGTTAAGAAGACGTGACTTTATTTGACTTTGCATGTGAAAGTTGGACACGTGGAAATTGTTGTCGTCGTCTTTGGTTTCTTCTGCGCGATGGAGTGATGCAGAATGGGATCATCAAATTGGGAATAAAACTTGGTTTGCGCGCTGGCATGGCGCGTCAGGTTTGCCCGGGCTCGTTTAGAAGCTGCTTCTGTCTGTCATGGTCTCGACATTTGCCGTGACTTCGAGAACGAGAGGGAGAATAATGGAAGAAAGAAAGAGACTTTTTGGCTATTTTCTTTTCGCGGCTCAGCTCTTTCTGAGCTCCACGCAAGTCCTCAGAATCGGTAAGCGCAACAGTTTACGCACGGTGCTGATGTCGTTTCCCTGCGTTTGTAAATTGACTGAAAAGTCAGAACGAAAGTCTAGCGTTTGTGTGACCTGTTTCATTTTCCCTTTGAGATTTAAGAACACTCTGGGTCTGCGATGGCCGTTTTGCATCCGAATTTTCAGCCTTTATACACATCGAAAGTTATTGTGCTATTATCATTAATGATTGGGATTAAGCTTCACTGAGGGTCAATACAAAGGAAACGATTACCACAGCTTCAAAAAATACTTTGACAACTTTACTCGCGTATTTAAGGAGATCGATTTGCCACAGATTCAGTGTTTTGCATTTTCATTACTATATAAACAGCAATGTGAGAAAGATAGTTTACATAGAAATCAATACAAGATAAATATCCCCTCTGACTAAAATAAAATTAATTTAAACTCACACCTCTGTTTAATTCATCATCTTCACTAGACACCAACTTGCTGGTAAATGTAATTATATAGAAAGTCTTGAAATGCTGCGGATCAATGTGTTTTTAATTACAAATGCTGCAGTTCTGACAGAAACAAGCTCGTGAACAGTTGTTTCACCAACAGTGGGTTTGCACGAGGTTTCACACAAACACGTAAAAGTAATAGATTATTGATTCTTCTCTGGATGTTGTCATGGCTTCACACACTCTTGTTGGAGACATTTTCATTTAAAATATGCCCGCCAGTTATTCTCAATCCTGCTGTCATCAGCTTAGTAGAGGTGAGGAGTCAGAAGGCTACACCTAGATTTGATTAGACAGGAGGAGCTTGCTGAGCACTGAGGGCTGTGTTCATTATCCAAGCATATCACTTTCAGGCTTTGAGTCAGGCCAGACTCGAATATGTGGATCTAATTGACTGAATACATTTAGGATTGCTGTCACTGCCACCCATTTGAATCTTTGGGTTTAGCAATAGGCTAAAGGAGTTATTTTATTTTATATTTTATGCATCTAAAGAATAAATATTAAAGTTCCATGGTGTTCAGCCACTCTTCATTTAGTCGTATTTTGCTGGGGAAATGGAAACTAGATGCAGTGATTAATTGAATTATCTGCAAATATACCTGAAAATACAGTACTTGAGAAGTCTGTGCTATTATAATGAGCTTGAAAGTCTAATTTTTGGTGTGAAAACCTTTATGCTTGAAATTCTTTTGTAATTTCTGTTAGTAGTCTTGAGAAATAGTTCTTTGGGCTTCTTGAGAAGTATTTTTTACCCAGATATGTTTTTTTTACTGCATTGGCAGTGTGTTTAGGATCATCATCATACTGGGAAAAAAAATCATTGGCTTCCTCCATGTGATGGTACTTTCCTGTGTTCATAATTCCATCAATTTTGACAAAATCTCCAACACCACTGGATGAAATGCAGCACCAAACCACACAGTGCCTCCACACTTTCTATGGACTGTTTTCCTTCTTTAAGAGAGACTTCTTGACAGCCACCCTTCCACTGAGATCATTTCCGATGAAGTTTTGTTGATCAGCTGAAGGGTCAGATGCATCTCTCAAGAACCAGGAAACGGGCAGGGAAAATCATCACAGACCCCTCACACCCTGGACACAGACTTTTTGATCTGCTGCCCTCTGGCAGACGGTACAGAAGCCTGCAGACCAGGACCACCCGACACAGGAACAGTTTCTTTCCCCTCGCCATCTCCCTTCTAAACAGTTGACCTGTCACACTGCTCCCACTGCCAGACTGCAACTGCACCTTATGTACATTCTGTAGTATTCATTCCACCTCTTCATTTCTGTATTTTATGTATATAAGTTTAGATTAGTTATTTATAGTTGGTTTACACAGCTTTGTGTATGTATGTGTAATGTGTATATATAGACACGTGTGTGTGTGTGTGTGTTTATGTGTGCGTGTGATTTACATTGCAGTGCTTGAGAGCCTCCATCTACCAGAACCGAATTCCCTGTATGTGTCTGCACATATACTTGGCCAATAAACACGATTCTGATTCTGATGTCTTATCTCAGTATTTCTCCTATTTCTTAAGGACATGACCTTTAGATACTGTTCATCTACTATAGATAGATTTTAGCCCTGCAGTGTCTGTTCCTGTTCTCACTTTTTCAGTTTCCTAATATTTTTAGTGATACTACCAAGAGATTTGCCAAGTTTTTGTGTAATAATGCTTAGGGAATCATATTTTCGGTGAAAAATACGATTTTATCCCTGTCAAACTGTGTTATCTTTGGTATTTTTGTAAACTCAACAGAAGAATTTGGAAACAAATACGTTTTTGCAACAGACTGCTAGAAACAAAGTCCCTAAAGACACTATTTAAAATAAGCTCTTTGCTAAGTTGTCTGTTAAGACAAGGATTAAGGATTCTGTAAAGAACTGATAAATATTCCATTTTGTTCTGCTTTAACAGCCACACTGTCTCTACTGAAAAGCCCAATCTTGTATGTGGCCTGATGTTTCAAGTTTCCACATTACATTTGTAAATTGTATATTGGATCTACTATGTATTTAAGTTGTACAGTGAACCCACATTTGGTAAAGAGGCATTTTGGTTCTTCTGCAGATTAATTGGACAGTATTGTCTCTTGTGTCAAGCTCAGCAAAACTATACATCAGTCTACAAAGCAGAGGTTGCATGTTTAAGAATTGAAGAAAAAATAAATATGAGACATTTCTGAGTGTTGGGGGTGGGACCTGGGTGTTATAACAGGTTGCTAAATGGTTGATTTCTAAAACAGAGCTTACATTAGCCAAGTGGATTCCAACCTGTCAGCTCCAATTATTATTATCTTTTAATAATCTTCATGCCCACACATTTAAATTTTGTTTTGCATGCACAGCATTGGTTCCTGTTTGTTGTGAAGTCCAGCTGCACATGCACATGGTTTTATCATCAGGAGTGTAGCCCTTGGTTACACATTAAAATTCATGATAATTCAGGACCGATGTGTTTAGTTTTGGTGGTTCAGACTTCTTAAACAACACAAGCCCAGAAATAATTCACAACTCCAAAACATTTACATACAGATAATATCAATGTCTTTGTGTGTGTGTGTGTGTGTGTGTGTGTGTGTGTGTGTGTGTGTGAGAGAGAGAGAGAGAGAGAGAGAGAGAGAGAGAGAGACTGAGAAGAAGAAGGAGAAATCAAAGAACTGCAACGTTTGGCTCCAGGTGTTGCCATCTATTAAATCGATTTGCTAAAGCTGAGCAGGAGCTGTAACCTACATTTATAAACAGAGGACCTGATTAATATTATAGATTACCTGATTTTATTCCAACACTTAAGAAAAGCTATTAGGAAAATGAATGAATGTCTTCTCGGGCAAATTACTTCATTTTGGCACGTTATTGGCTTCTCTTCATTGGCTTCATTGTTAAATCTAGAAGTGCATTCAAAAGCTTCTCACAAAGTTTTAAATAATGTGACTCCAACATAAAGACCTCATAGTATTATATCATCCCAACAGAGAACTTTGCTCACTGACGCCAAGCTTACTGATTACTGGATTTCCAAAAGTAGGAAGGAAGCCAGAGCTTTCAGCTGTCAGACTCTTCTCCTCTGGAAGCAGCTACCATGTGGAGTACAGACAAACACGCTCAAAACTTTTAAAACTTTATTTGTTGATAATTCTTATATGTCTGGATCAAGTGACCCTGAAGCATCCTTATTATGCTACCATAGCCTTAGGTTGCTGGAGCACACCCCACGATGCAATATGCATTAGTTGCCTACGCCTCTCATTTCACTCCTGTCGTTAAATTTTTTCTTCTCTCTTCCATAATTTGCATCTTTCCCTTTTTTTCCTTTTGCCGCAGCTGGTTGAGGAGTAAGGGGGAAAGAGGCACTGGTCTTGCGAGAGGTTTTTGTTCATGTTAAAAGGGTTTTTTCTTCCCACTGTTTCCCCAAGTGCTTGCTCATAGGGGGTCAGCGTAGAGTGGGGCTCTTGGTTAAAGTTTTCTCTTTGGTGCCTTGAAGTGTTATATAAATACTATAGATAGATAGATAGACTATGGCTAAATGAGCTCTGTCAGAAACACAGTTATCAAGTAGGTAGCCAGTATTTTTGTCCTTCAGACATAAGAAGAAGCTGCAGTCATGAAACTACCTGACTGACCTTATTTATTTGTATGTATTGATCCTTCAGTCTCATAAAACTCAGGATTGCGAGTAATAAAGTGGCATCTGTACATGTCCAGCATGCTGGCAGAGAGACTCTGTCGGGCATGATTTCAGCTATAAACATATGGCTTTCATATCTCAAAACCAGGGCCAAAATATGGCAAACGTCAACTAATAATTTATCTAAAGTCTCCTTCTTAGACGTTTATGTATTTTAAATTTGTCAAATATAGAGGATGTTGAGTGTCTTTGCTTTGATTTTCGAGATTTCTCTCTGTTACTAAGCAATATCAGACATCATGACATCATTTGACCTCTCAGAGTTTTTGCACTTGTATTGAAAATGTTTTTAAAAAACTCGCTCGGTTGACGCAGTACACCATGACTTCACTCCTTGCCCTTTCGGTGCCCTTGCAGTAATTTCTTGGTGTTGTTTCTCTCCGTGTCTCCCTATTTTCTCTTTTTCTCCTCAGTTTTTACTTCCCCAATTGCACGTTTGCCTTGTTTGCCCGTCACACAGCTCCCTTGATTTGCTCTTGAGAACAAAATGTTTCCTATATTTTTCCTCAGCCAGAACGACAGTGCGACACCTGAGGCCCCTTTTATATCCTCCCAGATGTATTTGCCCTTACCTGTGGCTTCATAGCCTGTCCAAAGTGTGTGGCAATGACTGTTTTCAGAGTAACTGATGGCTGTAGTTTCTGTCATGGTGAGCAAAAAGATGAACTCTCTTACTCATCCAGCTCAGTGATCTTTCAGAAGTGTTAGAAAGCGCCACCTTTCATCTACCTCTGGTACTGAGTGGCAGTTTGACGTCTAACTGCCCTCCGGTGACTCAACTACAGTGTGTGCCAGACAAACTTCTGCAAACAAATTAGGACTGAAACACCCGTTTTAATAATCATGAATAAGAGTAGAGAAGAAGACAAGAGTTAATGAAAGGCTCTGAAAAAGACAATAAAAGAAAAAAATGAAAAATATAGTTTCTTTTACACTAAAGTAAAAATGGTGAAACACCTTAATGGATGTTGCTGTGTCCCCCAGTATTCATATTTATGTGGCAAAAAGGCTTTTGACATGTAAAATAGCCACACTAGATTTTAGTGGCAGTCCCCGGGACAGCTTGTTACAGCTTTAATGACTATACTGGCTTCAAAGAAAATTGATTTCTGCATAAGAAAAGAGCGCTAACCCATCAAAAACAATCGTGACTGACCAATAAAATCATTAAAATAATGACTGCTAATTTGTAAGGGTTACCGAAGCCACATTATTTGGATGGCTTCATGTCTGATGAAAAATCGGTTAAATCGATCATCATTTGGAACTGTGTTGCATAAAAACAAATTGGGACTTTGATATACTGCAACACAGCAGACTAAGCTTCCCTCATTTGTGCACACAGTTTGTATCCAGATTGTGCCAGAGTACTGAAATATCTCAGTAATCTTTATGCAAATGGAAAATGAGCTCATATTGTCATCAGATCAAACGTCTTTCTGATGAAAAAGGAGAATCTTGTGGTAGTTCACTAAAACACATTGTTAACGTCTTGGGTTTTGTCTCTGATCTGGGATTTTTTTGGTATCATATTATTGGTCGTTTTTTATGGCATCAGAATGATCATTAAAACACTGCTGAATAACACCCATCTTAGAAAAGCACAAATTTTCTCTTAATAAATTAAAAAATAACTTAGATTTTATGTTTATGGTCACCTTTATCTACACAACCGCTGTTCAAATGCATTTATAGAGCCCGTAGGTCCCCTGAAAACCTTTAACGTCCATTTATGTGGCAGGCAGAAGCGCATTCCTGTGACAAATTATTCTTCATTATTGGGATTATAAACGAATGCTTTTAGTGCTCTTAGTTACATGAATTCATTTGCAAGGAAAAACACCTTGCTTAAAAATATATATATATAACTTTTGTAAGTGCAGCAATCATAAGCCACAGGAGAGTTCAAGCTGCTCTCCAAGAAGGAATCACACATGACGGATGTAAAACATAATTGTTTGTAATTAGAGAGCAAAGTGAAGATGGATCATTCACAGTTCTTCATGCACCGACACAAACATATTTATCTCTCCGCAGTGAGTTGGTGAAGACGCTGATCAGGTCTGCATGGCAGTCTGGCACAAAGATCAGATTTATTCTTGAGTTTTTGGAGCATCAGTGGCTACTCAGACACACAGTTTGTGCTACTGTTTTCCTCTGATTATAATTGGATTTGGTGTCATTTATAATGATTTATTTTAGGGATCCACCAATTGTGAAATTCTATGCTGATACTAATGATTTGCTGGGTAGAGGATTCAATTTGGTTACTTGTTTATTTATTTTTGATATCAGATTATTAGATTTTGGCTATTTTTTTTAACCCCCATTATGCAGCAGGGGGAAACAAACAATAGCTGACCTGTTTAAATGTGACTGTGAATTTTATGCGGGTGCGTGGGAATCTGTGGTGTTTGTGCTCAAATTAATATTCATTAAGCATGCACAGAATGCTAACCGTGGTTTTACAGATAAGTCATTTCTTATAATCCTGGAGTGGGCATTGAACCAATGCAGACCCAGTGAATACCATTGTTCACTTGGATTTGAAAAGCCTTTGTGTTGCATTTATAAGTGAATGCACCAATAACACAGTTTTTGAAATCCAAAAAACATAACGACTTGTGAAGAAATTAGTTTTTTCTACTTTTAAAGTCCATTTCACTGAGATTGAGATGACATAATTATAATAATTAATAATATGCTTTCAGAAATTTTCGCAGCTACATCCCATAAAGCCAAACTTTTTCTTTTTGCTTCTTTCTTTTTTGAGGATTTGTACAAATTGAAGTGATAAAGCACAGCTTGATAATTTGTATGTTTTTACCAGAGTATTATTCAGTTGTTTGACTCTTTTCTGCCTTTTTGCTGCTCGGAACTTTGATATTTTGTGTACAGTATGGTGTAAAAGTCTTGAGCGATCCCTCATTTCTTTATGTTTTGCTAGGAAAATGGGAAATAGGTGCAGCAATTTGTTATGAAATGCATGTATAGTCCAAAGCTCTTCTTTTGGATGTTTGCTGCCCTTTTTCCATTCTCTATCAAGATGATGGAGGCCAGTCCATGACTGACAGTGTTATACTGTGTGTAAGTACGTTTTTACTACATTGGTAGTTTGTTTGAGTGACAACAAAGTTGTTGCTAATAAGATTTTGTGACAGGCTGCTAGTAACATAAATATACCAGTTAAAATGTAAAATTGTTGCTTGAACAATAAAATGTCTGTAATGTGCAGACACAACACTGGTTCGTCACTTTGGTTAGATTAGGTTTCTTTCATAGGTCAGTCTTAAGTGGCTTAAAAAGAAAAGAAGGGAGAATCCTCTGAAAATGGTCAGGTACAAGGAATGGACAGAAAACTGGTGAAAAATTAACCAATGACCAAAACAAAACTTTAAAAGATATCCAGAAAGCCCGGAGAAGTGTTGCTCAAGACCACTTTTAAAAAAACTTACAAGAATATCCAGTTGCTTGGTGCACTGAGTGTTTCTTGTTCTTACACACCACTCTTCATTTACAGTCATCTTTAGTTATTATTTATCTCTGTCTCTCTTCCACAGTGTGTCTTTTGTCCTGTCTCTCTATCATCACTCCCAACTGGTTGTGGCACATGGCTGCTCCTCTCTGAGCCTGGTTCTGCTGAAAGTTTATTCCTTTTAAAAGGGAGTTTTTCTTTCCCACTATCGCCAAGTGCTTGCTCAAAGAATCTTTGATGATTGGGCTTTTCTCTGTATTATTGTAGAGTCTTTACCTTACAATATAAACCATACAGCAGACAACTGCTGTTGTGATTGGTGTCATATAAATAAAGCTGAATTGAATTGAATTATTTAAGGTATTGCTTCTCTTCTGTATGCTGCCTGTCACCATATCAGCATTAATATCATAAAAATTCAAATATCTTTACAACATCTCAGCTATAATTTAATGTGATTTTGTGGATGTAGCGAAATCTGCCCACTCCTTATTTTATCTCAGGCTGTTGTTGAACACCATCCTTGGAGCTAAGCTCATTATCTGCTTGGCCTTGACCAACACCACACACAATGTGGTGAGCTGTATTGTGAAGCGTGACAGCCTATTGATCAGTGATACAAAATCCCTGATCCACAGGGTAATATTATTCACATGTTACAGTACTGTTTATTTTAAGACATGCAAACCTATTAACTTGCATTTGAAAACCAGTAAATTTGTAGAAATAAATAATAAAATGTCCTAAAAATGTTACAATGTTTTTTAAATTTCATTTTGTTTTAGGACCGGGCCAATAATTCAATATATAGATAATAGAACGTGTTTTAAATCAAGAAACTGCATCTGCAGTCGCAGAAAATTATCCTGATTATCTTTGTATTATTACAGGTCATTGGGCTTTTCTTTGTATTATTGTAGAGTCTTTACCTTACAATATAAAACGCATTGAGACAACTGTTGTTGTAATTTGATGCTATATAAATAAAACTGAATTGGAAAAAGTGAAAAAACCTACTAAAAGACTAACAGTTACTTCTGCTTTTCCTGACTGCGATGCCTTGACTCATCTCAGGAACTCCATAGCCTTTTTTATTTCTTGCCCTTTTACACCGTGGAAGTGATTATACTTTCATTTCATCCGCCCTTTGAATTCACCCAGATCATTGGATGTTGATGAGGAGTTTAAGGGCAATTTCTGTCTGAACAGCATTGTTCCTACGACGTTATATGCAGCTTTGGGTCTCTGCAGTGTAAAAGTGAGAGTGGAAGAACAAGTACTTATACGAACCATCCTTCCTGTGTGAGAAGCAATAAGTTCAGAATGTCTTTTATGGCCGGTCACAAACTTTCGATTATTTACCTCAAGCTCTTAATATTCATCATCAGTATCATGCGACCATGGCAATTTCAATTTCCTTCTCTGCTTGTAGAAAACTCAGGCTGAAGGCAGTGAAACTTTAACTGTGCGCATAATGGATTTACAGCGTTTTTATGACTCAGAGATATAGCTTGCGTAAAAAGAAAGTAAAATCTGACCAACATTAATGCAGAAAGCAGAGAATAGATGGTGTAATTGTGAAAAGGCTGTGTTGTTGTTGTTGTTGTTGTCTTGTTGTTGATTTTTACAACAAGTATAGGACTTCAACCTGTCTATACCATCTATTAAGGAAAAGAAGTCTATGTTTTGTCTACTTTAATATCATCTCCTTATATTTTGACATGGCACATTTATCTCTTAAACTGTTCTGTCATTGTTAACTGTTAATAATGTTTTCATTCATAACTTTTTGCTTGTCAATTTGTGCTTTACTATTTAGCCCATTCATCAT
>NW_024582470.1:1292735-1336531 GCF_018398535.1 Haplochromis burtoni
ATTATTATTATTATTATTATTATTATTATTATTATTATTATTATTATTATTATTGTTATTATCCTATCTTCTACTACCAAGACTGGATGAATATTAATGACTTATTAACATTTTTAACAGCTTGAAAAGCTGATAATATTGTGATGATAATGTTATTAAGTGCTTATAATGCCAAAATTGTTTTTTCTAGTCCTACTGGCATTGCATCTCATCTATATAACATCTTTAATGAAGCTGTTACCGAGAACAAAGCACATCTTGACTTTAATTCACTTCAGCTGCTGACTGAGGTCATGATGTTTGCTCCTCTGGTGGTGGTTTCCTATGTTTGATCAAGTAAAATAAAGTGAAACTCAGTGCAGTAAAAGTGGTTTGTTGCAGAACACGTATGCACTAGGTGCGGTCTTTTGCAGCTGTCTCCTGATCTCAACACAAATGATTTCTTTTTAACCTTCTCGTCTGTCTCAATGTTCAGGTGGGATTTTTGAGACCCGAGAGAGCGAGTTAGTGAGTACGGACGAGCTGGCCTTCAAGTTTGCTGTTAACAACATAAACCGCAACAAGACCCTGATGCCCAACACCACTCTTACCTATGACATTCAGAGGATCAACCTCTTTGATGGCTTTGAGGCTTCCAGGAGAGGTAGGGAGTTTTTCTAAAACGCTGACTTTAACTAGTTTAAATGCATACGTTTTCCACAAAATCCAAAAATGAAACGTTACTGGTAGATTCAGTATTTATCAAGCACATAAAGAACCACTAGCTTCTGGTTAAGAATCTGGTTAAGACGGACATGTTTTTTTGACCATTTACTTGTGATCACAATGAAAATAATAGCAAGCTATAATTCTGTCCTGTAGCTGGAAGACAACTTACTTTTTAAATCAAAGTCTAATGCTATCCCTTTAAATTACATAACCATTTTAACACTTGAATTTGGAAGCACATCAACAGTCTTCACCTGTAATCAAGAATCATCTGATTGCAACAATCAAATCCATCCAGCTGCTTTTCTGCTGTTCTGTTTTTTTCCACTAGTGTGTGACCAGCTCGCTCTTGGGGTGGTTGCTGTGTTTGGCCCCTCTCACAGCTCCTCGGTTAGTGCTGTTCAATCTATCTGCAATGCTCTGGAAGTCCCTCACATACAAACACGATGGAAACATCCATCGGTGGACAACAAAGACACCTTTTTCATCAACCTGTATCCGGAGTACACCGCTATTGCCAGGGCCATCCTGGATGTAGTTACGTTCTTCAAATGGAGGAAGCTAACGGTGGTCTATGAGGACAGCACAGGTAGGCTCTGTTAGCTGTTGTAGCTTTTAAAATTGATTCACAAGCACTTGATTAATACATTACTTCAAGGATTCAAATGTGAAGAAGGTCAAAGAGAGCACTTTTAAGATACAGTCAGGTGGTTTTGGATTAAGTGAATTTGTCAAAGCTATTTCACTATTTTTCAGTTTATCTGTATGCAATAAATCAGTATGCTCAAGAAGAAGATTAGCCAATTCTACTGAGCTAACAACAGCCACAGTCATTGTGATGTTACCTGTTGCTGCACAAAGTCCCATTTTAAATTCTCAGTTTTCTCTTTTTGGGCATCATCACCTAATTCTTTAGAGCCAAAAGCCAAAAAACCCTCAAAAACCTAACCTACACTGTTCAGTGACTCAAATTAGCAGAGACTAAGTGTGCTAAGTCATTGCAGCCACTCCCTAATACTGATATATGATACAAATACTTTATATAATTGGTGAGTTTGAAGAAAAGAAAAACAACTGCTTTTCAAATAACTTTAGTGACCAAAAGTCCTGTATGCACCTGACTATGAATATTTATAATTCTGCCATAATGGTCCTTGCTAATGGAAACACCTGCAAGTGTCCGTTTGAGTAACTGCAGTATTTTAGTATTTGGAGCTTGGGCCATGAGTTATGTATGTGTGCATGTATTTTATGTAATTTGTTTATTTTTTTGCCCTGGACGTTTCTGCTTGACTGCACCTCAGTGATTAATCGCTCACAATATCTTATTTCCATTATGACTTTGAAAAATAACTTTTACACCACGTGACAATAACCAGAAGTGCTATAAACATTTATCATCCAGCTGTAAAATATGAATATAGATATTTGTTTAAAAACAAAAAAACATCATTTTAAGTTTCAAGTTCAGTGTTTTAATAATATTTGACTGAAGACAGCATTTTATCTTTGATTTTATTTCCTCCTGTAAGGCTGGTTGTCAACCTTAAAATGGCATGGCATTTAAAGTGAAGAACTGAGAGGGATAAGAGGTCAAAGGAGCTAGCAGGCGTTTTCTGGACCTGGCAACATATTCATATGTCATGGTCGTAATTACAAAATAAAATTCTGTCTTACAAAGTCACCTCCATCGCGTTGGCCAGTGAACCCAATCTGTGACAGGGCACCAGGGCCTCATATCAGACAGCTGCCAATGTTCCTGCCCTCTGACTTCCAACTGCAGACATCCAGACCACAACACTGATAGCCTCCACATCCTGCGGTTTCCCATAAACAGCAACTGCCCACAACACAGAGAATATGAAATTCTGTTGCTAAAATGTCATAGCTTATAGATTTTACAAAGATTTATTCTTCCTGAAATGTCACATAAACACACACCTGCCCATTTACACTCTATTGTGCATGTACACGTTCAGGCTACAGGAAAGCAAGGCGTGCGTCCAGCTTATGTAACAGAATAGCGATCAGTCTGGGGAGAAGCTAAAATGATGTAGTGTATGTTTTGTATCTGACCACAAGAAGGAAGTAACAATTAGAATTAATGAGGGGGAAAGTATAATTTACTGTTTTTACCTTTTTTTAAAAGGTCTGATGCGGATGCAAGAATTGATCAAAGCGCCAGCAAAGTTCAACTTGAAGATCAAGATCCGCCAGCTGACGCCGGGTAACCAGGATGCTCGACCGCTGCTTAAGGAACTGAAGAAAGACAAAGAGTTTTTTATTCTTTTTGATTGCTCCTACCGCATGGCTGCTGAGCTCCTTAAGCAGGTCTGTGCAGTACTTTATCTAAGATTCATTTAAGTAGTTTATTTGGTTAGACCACGGATTTTACACCACATTTATTTATCTTTTGGGGGACAGGTGATGGGACGGTGCCCCGTGCACTGATTCCTACATACAGAGAGCTGAGATCGTCTTGCATATTTAATAACAACCCATTTCTGCTGTCCTGGTACTTGCTGGGTTTCTCACACTACATTTGTATTTTTCGCTTGTGTTGTTTCTGTATCCATTGTCTATTATTAAGTAATAATCAATTTGTTTCTTTTTTTTATCCAGATAGGTTTTGGTGTCAATCTTACAGAAACAGAAACTTAGAAAAACTTTTATTGTCCTTTTTATTCAGCTTCGGGGAATTCAGCTATTTAATTCATACCTAAAGACTGTTAAATTTGATGAATACTCTTAAAGAAAATGCATGATATGTTTGACGTGCTGTGCAAGAGAGAAATGACCTGCCAAATTACTTTGTTATCAAGCTCCTACATTAGCTGTAGCACTGGAGAAGTCATGATATTTAAAAAAAAAAATTGTTTGGCAGTTTCTTTTTCTTACTTTATTTTTTCCTTTGTTGCAGCTTTCATCAATGGGAATGATGACAGAGTACTACCATTTTTTCTTTACAACTTTGGTGAGTTAGAAAAATGCACAGCTGAAGCTTTATTATAGTTTTTTAAGGTGATAGTAGGCAAATAAGTAAAATAAAGATCTGCGTATTCATTTTTCCTTTAACTGGCTTTTTAAATTTACTGGTTACACCTTGAACCAGTCCTTACATTTGTACATAACAGCACATCCTTCCTGCCATCTTGCACCTTTACCTTCATCTTGCATCTCTTGCAGGATTTATATGCCTTGGATCTCGAGCCATACCGCTATAGCGGGGTCAACATGACTGGTTTTAGACTGCTGAACATTGATGACCCTTGGGTCGCATCTACAATGGACAGGTGGGCCATGGAAAGACTTCAGGGTCCCAAACAAGAAAGTGGTCTGATGGATGGAGTCATGACCGTAAGCCCTGTTGCTGTTATTTTACATAACAAACACCTGCACCTGCAAGAAGCCACATCTGTTCTATAAGCTGCATCATACAGTTGCAAACAAAAAAGTATGAGCTAACGTGTAATGCTTTTGTAAGCTTAGTAAGAATTGAAATGCTGATTTTCTCAGTTATATTCATTTCATCGTTATAGCCAAACATTATATGTTTTGCACATTTTCCCAGAGGAACATTTAGAGTTTTTAGAGCATTTTTATCTGCAAAACCTGCTCTCTTGGTTTCATAGTTTAGCTGTTTACAACTGACATTTAAGTGCAATTTTATTACACAAAAAAGCAACTTTCTCTCACTACATCCTCTACAGACAGACGCAGCTTTGATGTATGATGCCGTGTACATGGTTGCTGTCGCGTCCCAGCGGGCCACTCAGATGACCGTCAGCTCTCTGCAGTGTCACCGCCACAAGCCTTGGCGCTTTGGTCCGCGCTTCATGAACCTTTTTAAAGAGGTCAGTGTTAGATAAGTTGTTGGGAACTTAAAAAAACATGCAAGATCAGCAGCATGGCTTAAGGAGCTTCAATTGCCTTTAGCCTAAACACGATGCATTTTTGATGCATGTTTGTAACAGATGCCTCAGATGCAAACATAAAAATTTACCAAAACTGGGTGTCAGATCATTTCTTCTGATATAATATTTTATAGGTCCCTTCTGACAGTCCGCGCTTTGCCTCTGAAAGCTCGCAACATGAAAATACACGGTATTTATGTACTTATAAGTTTAAAGCGTGCGGCTCAGCCCAACAGTCAGACTTGATGCCTACAGACAGAAATGAGGCCTTTGATGCACGAGTGTTTTGATCTCTTAAGTCTTAAATCCAGCAGAGGACCGTTGCCTGCCACGGAGAAGGAACATTATCATTCAGGCGCCTCACTCATATTTTCCTCTTCATGCCCCCCGTCTTCCTTCTCTCACACTTTTTCTTTATCTTTTCTTTTTTCCCCAGCATCTTAGTGGCTCTCCTCTTCAGCTTTTCATTTTGTTTTCCACTGCTCATTTTTTGAAGCATCTGTCCTCATGTGCTATTCATCACTTGATAATAGCCTTTTCGGGGGGAAAAATCCCATAGTGATATTTCTCTCACTACACTCAATTAAAAAGCACTGCTGACAAGAGAGCACAGAATATGAGGACACAGCTTTTATTTCAGTGACAGAAATCAAATCCTGGGCACTTTAACCCAAATGTTATCACTCTCCTCTGGCTATTGTGTGTGTTTCTGTGGATCAAATGAGCATATTTCTATTTGACATGTCTGAACACTTTTTTTCTTAGTCAGCTTTAATCAGGAAACACAGAACAAAGAGCCACATTGCACACTTTAAATGTTTTAGACATGTCCGTTTCTACAGTTGTGTGTTTTTTGTTGAATTTCTTTGAATGATGCTAGCAAATTACACTTCTGGCATGCATCAAAAGATTGTATTCAGTTTTTCTCATTATAAATAAGTAAAAGGTGGAGTGAACTTACTTTAACTTAGTTTGTATTTTTAGTATGCAGTTAGAGCAAAGGTTTGGGTAGATCAGAGAAAAATGCACATTTTGTGGATTTTGGCCCCAAACAGATGTTAAAAAAGAGTTTTTTGTTAAATGTGCATGAAATCTGCAGACAGATTAGAAACGGCAAAAGTCAGGGGATGACTGTTGCCACAGAATGTCACAAAATCGTATGTAAGCCGGGGTGGTTTTGCAGACAAATGCTTTCGACAGATGGAGTTAAAAGTGAGCTCTTTGGCCACAATCAACAAAAGTAGGTTTGTGAAAAAACAAAGGGGAGAAGAATTTGTCAGAAGGACAAAAATATTATGCTTTGGGGTTGTGAGGCAGCCTGAGGCACAGGAAACAGTGCAGAGATAGAGGGAAGAAGGGATTCCACTAAATCTGAGTAAATTCTGGATGCAAATGTGTAGTCGGTGAAGAAAGTGAAATGAAAACAAGGCTGTCTGACAGGACAATGATCTAACACAGACCTCAGACTCCGCCATCAACTACTGCTAGAAACACAAGCTGAAGCTTTTGGAGCAGTTCTTACAGTCCCATGATTGAACAAATCTGTGGGTAGATCATAAACCTGTTGTTCCTAATAGACAGCCCTAAAAATATCTCAGCACTTGACGTGATCTGCAAGACAGACTCGCAGACAGTTCCTAAAAAGGCGACACATTATATGGTTGCATGTGGTGCAATTATTTTTAATGTTTGTGAAATAAAAAGGAACAGTCCATTAACATTTCAATTTGAAGTGCTATAGCTGTAGGGTTTATATTTGTTCTCTTCTCTAATAAAAAAGAGGTGCCAGATGTACCTCCATCACAGTCTGTCAATAATCAGGACAAACAAGAAAAGAATGGTATACATGCAAAGCAAAGGGAATCATCCAATAGGAAGTATATTCAGAAAAAGGTATTATATTTTTGGTTTTATTTGATTAAGCGAGAAAAAAAATTTATGCATATAATTGCTTTGGCTATTTTAAACAAAAGCTTTCATGCGTATTGAGACTATACAACCTGTTGATCTTCACTTGTTGTGATCCCGTGAGCCTTCAAGCTTCCTCTCTTCTTGCATGGACCTCCTTCACTTCTCCTGCAAGCAGCCTGTTCTAGAGTCCGACTTCCAAAGGTCTGGATAGACGAGGAACTCAGATGGTCTTCCAATTCTCCGTAAATCTCTCTCTCTCCCCTTTTTGTAGGCACAGTGGGATGGACTGACAGGGCACATTGTTCTTAACAAGACAGATGGCCTGAGGAGAGACTTTGATTTGGACATCATCAGCCTCAAAGAGGACGGCATTGCCAGGGTGAGCACAGAGGCCTGGAACAGCCAATTACAACGCTCTCATGCTGCTTTTGCACTGGCTTATTCGTTCCATTAGGGCATGTGTTTGTGTTTGTGTATATGAGAGACAGAGCGAGAGCGAGAGCTGATTAGTCATTTAGTTTTCTTTACTTAAATCCTTTTAAAACACACTTACTAGCTGTTTTAGATTGTCCAGCCATGAATATTAATAATGCTGCACTAACTGATTATTAATTTCCACGCTGTCTGTGCATCACGTTGCTCTCATCACAATTCCTGAAGGGTGTTGTGGAGGGCGGAAGCCGCCTCACGAAAAGGTGGATCGAGGTTTGTGCCAGTGCCTTGTTTGGTGGAAGCCTTTGTTGTTTGCCCCCTCTTCTTGTTTGCCCTACTCTCACTCTACATGCCGTGCACCTTGCTGCTCCCTGCCTTGTCAACTTTGTCTCTCTTCACTGATTTTGTGTGCAGCAATGCCATGTGTTTGACGTTTCAGTTTTTCCCCTGTTTGGGTGCAGGCATTGCTTTGACACTTGTCAAAACTTTCAGGAAAAAAAGTACAAATTTACTTTGTTTAAATGCATATAGCTGTACCTCCATTAGGATTAGGAAGTAAGTGCTGCAATTTCACATTCTTTAATGGCAGGAAAGACGTAAGCAAATATATAAAAATAGCTCTCTGTCAGCTACTAAGCTATAATTTGCTTCGCTATTAGATTGCCTTCATACGTACTTTAATGGAAATCATGCAGGTTACACTCAATAATGGCCACATGTTTTTGAAAAATGATATTTACTGAAATTTTTCTTCTGAACACCACTAAAGAGGACTCTAAATCACATATTCAAAGTGCAAACTTTAAGCTTTAATTCAAGAGGTTTAACAAAAATATTGAATTAAAAATTTAGTGATTAAAACTGTTTTTATACATAGTCCCTTCATTTTAGAAAGATTAAATATAATTGAACAAACCAACATAACTGTAAATATAAAGGTTGTTTCTAACATCTGGATGAAAATCATTTGCAATCAACAATTGCCTAAAATCTAGAATTCAATTCAGCTTTATTTCTATAGGCCCAATTCACAACAGCAGCTGCTCAAGGAGCTTTATATTGTAAAGACCCTACAATATTTAAACGAAAGAAATGCCAATAATTATATCATCCCCTATGAGCAAGCACTTGGCAGTAGCGGGAAGCTATTTTTCTCTTCCCATCATTCTGGTATAAATACATCTTTGTTTTATTTGTCCAAATAATTTGTTTCACAGCTGTGCAGGCCCCTTTAGATGTTTTCTTGCAAAGCCTAATCTGGTCGTCTTGCTCTTGAGTGTCATAGATGGTTTGCACCTTTTTGTAAAGCCCGTGTATGTAATGTTATACCTACCACCCTTTAGGGTGTTTTTGACTTGGTTTGATGTTGTGAAGGGATTTTTCTTAATCTTGGAAAGATTTATGCTATGATCCACTTTAGTAGTCTTTGGTGGTCTTTCGGGGCTTTTGGTGTAGCTTGTCAGTGCCTTCTTTTTAAGAATATACCAGGTTGTTAATTTGACCACTCGTTAAGTTTTTGCTATGTTTGCAATGTTTTTTCAGCCAAATGATGGACTCCTTCACTTCACTTGCATTAACACATCTTTGGACCTCATATTGAGAGTTCAAGTGATCAGTTACCAAATACAAGTGAAGCACTTTGAATCAACTCTAGATTTTTAACTTGTCATGGAACAATGAGGGAACAGACCTCACCTGGTCATGAGACTGGGTTGTCATTTGTCCAATTAGGTTTCAGTTTCTGAACATGGGACACAATGTATAAAAATGGCTGTAATTCCTAAACAGCTAATGCAATACTTTGGTTAAACTTCTTGAATTGAAGCTCAAAGTCTGCACTCCACTGTGGTGCTCTACAGAGGCGAAAACACAAAATGTGCCATTGTCCAAATACCTTTAGATTTATTTGTACCAAAAAGAATCTGATAAGCATAAGCAACACCTCATCGCAAGTTTAAAAACTTTAAATCTATAAAAGGAGTAGATTTACTTTCCTGGCCTTTGATTGGCACAAAGAGCAGAGTTATAACACCCTCCGGTGCACTGATCATACAACAAATCAACTTCATAACTCCATTCAGATTCCTTTCTAGTTTAAATTAAATTAAATTTTAACAGCAATTATGCAAAAGCAATGCTTTGATGATTGAAAGAGCGAATGTTCGATTCATTCATAGCACCTGCGTCTGTCTCAGTTGTCAGACAGGTATGTAGGCAGGCAGGAAGTGTCAATTTGCAAAAGCTCTGATTTATTTGTAATTTTAATTCCATTCAATACCTTCAGTCCTCAAAAGCCTCACCTCAGAGGAAATGCCACTATATAGTAAGCACATCACATAAATTGCCTGGCTTTATGGTAATAAAAAATGAATTATCAGTCCGTTGCAGTTGTGTTAGTTCTTGGGCACTGGAGTGTTAAATACACTCTGAAGAGGATGATGAGACAAAACAAAGTGAAAGTCTCTTGAGGAAAAAAAAGTATTTTTTTTTAAAGTTGTTGACTTCCTGAAAATATATATTTTTTTCTCCTCAGCTTTCTTGGCCTGGCTTACTAAGTCTGTGGTAACGGTTTTCCACTCTGATTTGGTTCTGGATGAGGATGAGCGTTAGGATTCACAGATAACATTTTCCTCACAGCATATATGAGCCAATTCATGTCAGTTTTTATAGCACACTTAGTTGTTGGGAGCTCCTCTGGTGTACACGATAAAATTGCAAGGCTATACACAGAAAATCCATGACTCGGGGGTTTTAAAGATGCTGGCTGCATGCGGTACGGATGTCCTAGGCTATATTTTAGGATTAATTTCATTGACTTGGCTCGATTGCTCTTTTACCTAAACTTCAAACTGTGCAATCATACTGTTGATATTCGACAGAGGAGAAGCAGCCCTCTACAACAGCATGTAACGCAAGCTAAATGATGCAAGACCAAACAATTTTAGACCAAAATACTCTCCACATCTTTAATATTCTCACTCTGACAAATTATCTTTGAGATTGAGGACAATGCAATTAATTCAATCCATCCCCACTCACAGTGTTCCTCATCTGCAGTGTCCACAGATAAGACAGATTTATGGTCCCTTGCAAAAAGTAACTCGGTGGAGATATGGAGTGCTTTTAGCGAGGTTATAAGTGAACACATTTTCCATCAGTCGGACTTGGTTAACAGAATAAGACAGAGTGTAATGAAGAGTGAAAAGCATTTCATCTTTTGGAATAGGTAATCCCACCCAGCCATTTTCAGAAAAATAAATTGTAAAAATAAGACTGTACCTTCTGCAGAGCTCAGTTTAATGAGAGGTACTGATGCGTTCACTTCTCTTCATCCTCTTAGGCAGTGAATGAATGGAGAGGGCATTGTTTCTGAATAAAAATACTAAAAGGCACATTTTTGTTCACAGAATGACTCGCCAGAGGAGAAAAGCTTATCTGGCACTTACTTTAGTTCTATTAACAATAAGGCCTAATAATTTAATGTTCTTAGCTTCATTCCAGACCTGTCATGACCTTTGTTAAAGCAAAGGGAGTTGAAAGGTTAAAAAAAATCCAGCTGCCAGACATCTGTTGTAATCTGATAACTGTCTGGATTATGCCGCCTGGTCTGATGATTAAGACAATCTCATTCACAGTTACCATGTTGTCCTCTCTTCCTCCCAACCCTATCTACCCTTCTTTTTCTCTTGACTGCTGGTGTAATTTCCCTTTCTCCACTACTTATTTAAGTTTACTAACTGAATTTTTTTAAAATTAATGTTTGGTTTTTGATATTATTTTTTTGTAGTTATTAGAAAAAAATGGTCAGAAATGTAATAAATCCAAATCAATGCAAAAATAATTTCCCAAAGCCCAGCGTAATATCCTCAGATGTCTTTTCATGTAATGCTTTTCATCATTTAATTTCATGATCACATAAATAAAAAAGACAAAAAAAAAATCCCAACAATTCTTATTGTTTTTGTTTTTTTATCTGAGATGAAGCATAATTGTTCATTTTAATTAAAAATGACTTTTTTGTCACGCTGCTAGTCAACTAATTGTTTCAGCTCATTGTTAAAATGACAACATGGAGAAAAATAAATTGTTTAGCAGTTACTGGATGGTATTGTTGTAACACGTTTGCACTGTAGTTCTACTATTCAGTATTATATATTTATATATTTAAACTGGGCTTCCCTTTTGCTGTCAGCAGCAGTTATTTCAGGTTAAAGTAAAGGAAGTATTTCAGTAACATATTCAGTACTGTGCAAAGGTCTTGATCCATCCCACATTCCTTTATGTTCTTTGTATTGAAACATGTTCAAACATGGAAATAAAACAGGACCAGCGTTTTTATAGTTCTCCCAAACTTAAAAATCAATTCTTGATACGACCACCTTTATTCTTCAACACGCAGCCTGAACTCTCTTAGGAAAGCGCTGTAATTTTTTGAAGTAGTCTTAAGGAATAGTTCTCCAGGCTCCATTATAGATATTCAGAGTTCCTTGGATGCTGCACTTTATTCTGTTCTCTGTCAACATGATCCCACACTGCTTTAATAATGTTGAGGTCCGAGCTCTGGGGAGGCCAATCCATAACCGATAGTGCTCCATTGTGTGTTTTTCTATCCAGTTTTGATTTTACGGCATGGCTTCATCTCTCAGCATGAATCATTGTCATGCTGGAAAATGAACAGTATATGGATCAAATGGGGACCCAGATGGATCTCTCAGGTCCTGTGTCAGGTCTTAGCTGGATTTCTTTTCCTATTATTTAAGGGAAGAAATAATGCTCATCTTCTGTGGAAAGCTCCTCGGTCTGCCACATCTTCTTTTGTCTTCTCCTTTTTCATCTGATAGCTTTTTGAGAATCAAGTTGTTGGAAAAATACTATTTTATATCTTTCAAACTGTGTTATCTTTAGCATTTTTGTAGCTAAACATAAGAAATGGAAACAAATGGTATGTTTTTGCAACAAGCTGATGGCGTCTAAAGATATAATTTAAAATGGGTTCTTTGCTCATATGTATGCTATGTGTATGCACAACACTGGTTCATCCCTTGAGTTAGGTGTCATTTTTAATGTTTGAATGATTTATAGGTCAGTGTTAAGTGGATAAACCAACAACAAAAATAATTTATCTAAAAACAGTCCGGTACAGGGACTGCACTGAAAATGAGTGAAAAAGCAGCCAATGTCCAAAGAAACTTTAAAAGACCCTCAGAAAGCCTGGAGAACTATTCCTCAAGACCACCTTTTATAAAAAACTGCTCAAAAGTCAAGCATCTAGGTTGCAAAATACAAAGAAATGAGGGGTGGCTCAAGACTTTTGCACATCACTGGATGCTACTCAAATACGAGTGCTAACTGATCCAATAATTGTCATAATGAAATTGTTGTACTCAAAATCTGTTTGGTCCAAACTGCTCCTCCAGTTTCATATTTGCTGTATATAAAATTACATTTTTTAGCTCTTTGCCCAAAATCATCAGAGCAAAGCTCAGCAAAGGGAAAGGCTGTAGAATATTGAATGAAGCAGAAAGTTGAAAAGGAGGCAGTGTCAGGTCTTTAAACCTTTATACTTCTTTTTCATTTTTCTGTTCGGCGAATCAGAAAATATGATTAATATGCGGTGTGTCAGAGCAAGTTCTATTTTCCCATTAAGATCTGGAGATTAAATCAACTTCGTTACTCTTTATTTTTCTGAAATAAGTGGAGTAATCAGTCAGCTTATTTTCCTGCACAGGTGATCATAAAAACGCAGCGTTGTTTAAAGCTTAAACAGAAGTAAAGGTCTATACGCTGCAAAACAGTCTTACACAGAGACTCCAGAAGGTGTCAAATGTAACATCCTGTGTTTGATCAAAGGAGCAAATGTGGTTCAATAATTCTGAAGCCCTGTTTGCTTTTGCAGATTGCTGTGTGGAACTCGTACAGGGGGATGAACCTGACGGAGGAGTCCAGGCGAGACAAGAATAACAATGTGACAGACTCTCTGGCTAACAGGACTCTCATTGTCACCACAATACTGGTGAGTAGGAAGGTTAAACAGAGGACAGCATAGAAAGAAGAAGGGAAGCACATGTGAGATATGGTTAATGTAGATAGGGGGAACAATAGATGGGAATGCAATGAAAAAGGAGAAGGATACAAAGACGGAAAGTGGTGTTTAGGAGATGTGGCTGCACAGTTTTTGTCTCGTTTTGTCAGCACAGAGCGAAGCCGATTCTTTATTAATCCCGTCCATAAAATAATTTGCACGTGCTCATGCAAAGGATCTTCAAGCTAAAATAACAAAGCTAGTTCATTTAGGATACTAAGCATAAAAAAGGGTCAGAATAAAGAATATACCATAAAAAGATAAATACATTGTTTTGTTTTACACAGGAAAATCCTTACGTGATGTTGAGAAAGTCAGACAAGGAGCTGGTTGGGAATGATCGCTACGAAGGCTACTGTCTGGACCTTTTGAAGGAGCTCTCAAACATCTTGGGTTTTACGTATGAAGTCAGACTGGTGGCTGATGGGAAATATGGAGCCCAGAATGATAAAGGAGAGTGGAACGGGATGGTCCGGGAGCTGATCGACCATGTGAGTTACTAGATAAAGTGTAAACCCCTCAAATTAAATTGGGAAATAAAGTAGAGTAACGTTTTCCACGGTTGAATTCACAGATTTCATTCAAGCCTGTTTGCAGGCCTTGTTTAAAGACCAGTACAAGCTTCTTTCTTTGATAAAAATCAATGCTCCCTCTGACTATATTAACAAGGCTTCTAACAAAAACAAAGCTATCTGACCAGAGTTATGAGCTATAAATAAATATTACATTGCTTTCTAACAGTTTTCTCAAGTAAAGAAAATCTTTTAACGAGGTGTATTCATCATGTGAATACTGATGCACCGATGAGAGCCCTTGAACAGTGCTCACTTTACCTGCAGTGAGTTACTTTTGTTTGGTGTTTTTTAGGTTGCAGACCTTGCCGTGGCTCCCTTAACCATCACCTATGTCAGAGAGAAAGTTATCGACTTCTCCAAGCCCTTCATGACCTTAGGCATCAGTATCTTGTACCGGAAACCTAACGGCACCAATCCAGGCGTGTTCTCATTTCTTAATCCCCTGTCTCCGGACATCTGGATGTACGTGCTGCTGGCCTGCACAGGGGTCAGCTGCGTCCTCTTTGTGATTGCCAGGTGAGAGGATGCACTGATGCTTGAGGGGACGAGCTGAGGTGTGATGAACTGTCCAAAGCCCCAGCTCAGCTCTGCCACACTCTTCTTTGGTTACTAAGGAATGCCACCACAGAGCTTTTTAGAACAATAAAAAGTGGGCGAGCCTGACAAGAATCACAAATCAGCTGTGATGTTTTGGCTCGGCTATATTTTAGCAAATTTCTGCTACTCAGAAATAACGGAGAGTGTGCTTTTAGCCATCAGCTGCCAGAGTGGATTTGATTGTGGCTGTTAAGTAGCTGGGAGTAATTGCAAACTCTCCACCTTTTTCTACGGTGGTACGAAAAAGAAATCTGCCAGCTGGTTGCACCTTGCAACCTGTAAGTGACAATGAAAATGTGAGACTCAAAACGCATGTTTTGCATTCTGTGAAAGTGCAGATTGCACTGAAGCACTAATGGAAGCCTGTTTTAATGTGAACTGCATGACTGAATTATGATTACCTGCAGCACACTGGTTCCATACTTCTTTTAATCTCGCTTCCTTTCTGTCGTTGTCTTGCAGGTTTACTCCTTACGAGTGGTACAACCCACACCCGTGCAACCCGTCCTCGACTCTAATTCAGAACAATTTCACTTTACTCAACAGTTTCTGGTTTGGAGTTGGAGCGCTGATGCGGCAAAGTAAACTCTGATTTTTATATAGTCGGTTGATGAAATTGTATGTTGACTGTCAAATTAACAAAATGCTTTGGTATGTACGGTGTCTTTGACAATCATGAAGAACGTGTTTCTGTTCAGACACCTGGCAAAACGTGCATTTACCAACATGTGTGTGCTTTAAAATTTTTATACGATTAGTGTGTCCCTGCAGTCAGATCAAATCGGAGGCCACCTGGATATTATTCATTTGGGGCTCTATAATCATTGACTCACTTTGGAAACAACCTTCACTGCAGTTTTTGGTAGTTCTGCAGTGGCTTTGTTTTCCCCCCAAAAAATAATAACCTAAAAATATTTGTGCCTTCTTAAATTCTTTTTTAAAATATGGTTTTCAGCTCAGACAGATTTGATCTCACTCTTTGTACACTATGTACCCAGCAGCACACAGCAGACAGACAGTTAGCACAACGATGGTGAACATAACAAGAAACATCAGTTAAATGTTTGATTTAAATTTATCAGGTTAGGACACAAACACACACAAACCAAAAATGCTATTGTTTAAAAAGTTAAAACTTTACTAATAGAAGCAGAAAAAACTGGGGTCTTACTGCAGAGCTACAGTAAATGAAAACCCTGCACATTGGCTCGGCTGTGAGCTGTTTAATGCCAAACATCAATATTTTCCTCCTATTTTCTTTGAATGCCCTTTCCATGTATCCTGGCTCCAGTTCACATGAATTGCATCCAAACCCTATTATAAGAATTATGTTGCACATCATAGAGACTTTATCTCTCTAAAGGCAGGAGATTTGGGCAGGCAAAGTCTGACGTGCCTGATTGAGTGGTCAGCAAACCTACTGACAATATCAACCGAGTGCAAGCCAAGTGTAACTATCAGTAAGCTATGTGTGTAATTTGTTAGCTCTTTAGAAAGGCAGAAAATGAAGAGATGAGCAAGTGGGGCTCATTTTGGATTCGTGCAAATTTCAATGTTGGTTTATTTTCTTATCTGTAAATCAGATTGCCGATAAAGCTTTAATTACATGTCTCCTGCTGCACTGATTCCCTTTCAGCATTTATCAAAAAACAAGCTCAGGCAGGTTTTATACTCTCCGCACTGTAAGCTGCATATGCACTGTATTCTGCATATGAGCTTTTTGATGCTGTGGGTTCTTCTCTAGAAGCACATTTAGGGATTCTTTTCACTCAGAGTGAATAAAAAAATGAGCACAGATGAATCCAAACCTCAAACCCTAAAAGTGGCAAATGTATTCTCCAGTTATCTGAATATGTTTTCCCCAATTTCCTTCAAATAAAAATATAAAGCACTTTGCTTATTTTGGTGCTTAGGTGTTGCCCTTCATTACTTTTTACATGTGCTGCTACATTTTCTTTACTTTCAGCTTTCCTTTGTCAGATCTTCTAAAGTGTACCATTGTATTTACTGTGAATCTCACAATTAGGATTAAGAAAAAATATTGCGATTAAGAACAATGTAAATCGGTTTCTCCCATCTTTTAAACATGCAAACAACACCTATTATTATTCTAGTTTCACTATTCTGATATTAACAAATAGATTCCTGCATTATCAACATGTTTCTCACTCTCCCTTTCTTAAACCTTTACCACATGTGCTCGTTCTTAACCCCTTGGTTCTGTTTTCCGTGCTTCCAGGCTCAGAGTTGATGCCTAAAGCTCTATCCACACGTATAGTTGGTGGCATCTGGTGGTTTTTTACCTTGATCATCATCTCATCCTATACGGCCAACTTGGCAGCCTTCCTCACAGTGGAACGAATGGACGCACCCATCGACTCAGCAGATGACCTGGCAAAGCAGACCAGGATTGAATATGGTGCAGTTAGGGATGGATCCACTATGACTTTTTTCAAGGTAAACCTGCTGTAGTGTCTAGTATGAGGCTTTTAGAAATATGTGACGCAATACGTATTACATTATATAATCTGTCTTTCAAGGGCTTTTCTCTCTCTTTATGTTTATATTAAGCTATATGTTTTCCATGGTGACGAACTGAATATGTGGTAATGCTGCTGGAGAGGAAAGTGATTTTTCACACTGAATGCAAACCATAGATATTTGATTTTTGCATCCTTTAAGAAAATGTTTTGTTATCTTTCAGTAAAACTAAGTGCTTGCAAAAGGCTGTTTGTCCATCCATTTATTTTTTTCCATTTCTCTCCAATTCGGGGTTACATGCGGGCAGCAGGCTATACCAACTGTGCAAAAAGCAGGATATACCCAGGACAGGTCACTGTTGGTTAATCACAGGGAGACAAAGAACCATTCGTATCTATTGCCAGTTATCCTAATGAGCATGTCTGTAGATTGTGGGAGGAGGCAAGAATCCCCAGAGAAGATCGTCAGCTGGTTGGTGGATTCAAACCCAGGATGTTATTGCTATGGGGTGACAGTTCACCCCATAGCAATAACATCCATAGCAATATTTCATCTTTCTTAAAACTATGAGGTTTTAATATATTTAAATACATAACTCAGGAGTCACAGTACCAACCAAAATTAACATCAGCCATTGGGCATAGCCTTAGTGCCTCAACACTAAATTTGTAATTTACCTTTGTCAAAATGAGTTTATTACAGTTTCTCAACATAATTCACGGGAACAGATACTTCTTAAAATCATATAATTTCCTTTCCTTCCTGTATCATCCTGCATTTTTGCCAAAATTCTGTTATAATGAAAATAAATAAAAATAAATAAATAAATTCTTTCATGGCTGGTGATGTGAATCCATCAAGAAGGATTGTATGATGGGAAATGGAGAAGATGCATATCGAGAATTTGGGAGTGTCTGTGTTGAAGTATACGGTAATTTGTGAGTTCCTATTATATAATGCATTAGTGTACTAGTGTCCTTGGGTGGGCTGTCACTTCCTTGCCTCACAGCTACCCTCGCTCTGTGCCTCCTGTGGCTCAGCAGGGGTGATCCATGCACGGCTTTATCCTCCCAGATTGCAGCCAGTGATTATGGCTGCCTCGATAGGAAGAAGCAGGCTGTGTTGATGGCTTGAACAAATTGAATCAGCTGGAGGAGATTTAGAACACAGCTGTCCCATTTTCTCTGACTGAGCAAAGCGAAACACACACTCACACACATCGACTGAGACTCCCGCTGAAACACAGTCCCACACAGCTTGCTTGTTAAACTTGTATGCATTTATGGAAGCGTTGAAATCCAGTTAAGCACATATAACTGCGCTTGTGTAGACATGAACGCACAAAGTCTATTTTAAACACTGTACACTTCTTATTAACTTTTGGCTGCTTTGCTCCTTAGAAATCAAAGATCTCCACTTATGAAAAGATGTGGGCCTTTATGAGCAGCAGGAAGAACACCGCTTTGGTTAAGAACAACAGAGAAGGTATCACCCGCGTCTTGACAACAGACTACGCCATGCTGATGGAGTCCACCAGCATCGAGTACATCAGCCAGAGGAACTGCAACCTCACACAGATTGGGGGTCTCATAGACTCCAAGGGCTATGGAGTAGGAACACCTATTGGTAGGATGAACAAGAAAGATGTTTATGCCTCAACATCATCTTTGTCACCTAGCTCCGAATGAAAAGCCCCTGAAAAAGTAAAGAAAAAAGTCATGTAGAGTCACATATTTTGAATTGAGAACTCCTTGTGTTTGACATATTTCACTGCAGCAAGACTCATTTCTTATTAAATAAATATATCAATTAAAGCAAGCCATAGACAATTACTGCATATCTTCAAGCACAACAAATTAAATTCTGATTAAAAGATCCTGGTGGTCTTATTTTACTTGAAAATATTTTTTATAGAAACGTCTGTAAATGAATGTTTTGCATGAGAGATAGAAATTTTTATTTCATTAGGAATTTGCATATTTTTCTCAGGAGTTCAAGTGCAGAGCAGCGACCCTTTATCCTCAAAATGCAAATACCCTTCCATCAGAAAGCTCTGCCAGCTGTAAGGCTTTAGGCCAGTTTGTTAGAATTTGAACTGGAAGCAGGTCAACCTCTGCACTTGATGTCAGGACTGTTGGATGTTTACTCAAGCAATACTTAATATATATCTCTCTTTCTTCTCTTCTCTTATCAAGATGCAAAGGTATTGCAACTGATGTAGGTTTGAAACCCTCCGTCAGAGATTCAGGCTTATTTGATAACAGCAAGCCAACCTGACAAGCCTGTTAATTTTCACCCTGCTGCTCCTGTAGAAAACATTCTGCATTGTTGAAAATATTAAAGGCCACCACAGAATGGAGGAGCATCTGTAGCATAGTATGACAGAGAGGGCCAATAAACAGAAAGCCTCCCTGGGTAGTTAAGTTGGCATTAACTGTTCTTGTACAGGATTTTTCTAATCCAGTCCAGTTTGATGTTGACCTATTATTTCTCTGAATTCAGTTTTACTTCCTTGCTGGCCAAAAAAGCACAAAAATGAGATGTGCATAGAGTGGTAAAAGCAAGAGAAATGACAAAGCATTATCTAGGAAGGCCAGACCAGGACCAGTCTCTCTAAATACTTTTTTGCTGTTGTAGTGGAGAGTAGTGGTTTAGTGTGTTTGGTAGGATGTTTTTTTCAGAGCATGGGGACTCAGTACATGGTCAGGTTTAGGTTAAAGACATCCTTAAGAGATAAACACAGATGAGCGGCTCACTGCTTTAGGTTAAATCCCTCAGAGCAGAGGTAGCTGTGCTAACAAGTCCATTCAGCACTTTTCTCAATTGATCAATAGGCTCTGATGGAGTGAAAGTTGTGTATGAGTGTGGAAGTATAGTAGGAAAATAGGGGGGATGCAGAAAATAACAGGAAATAGTGATTATAGGGTGTAAGAGTTCTTAATACTGTTTAAGAATTCTTAAACCTTATATATATATATATATATATAAGGTATATATATATATATATATAAGGTATATATATATATATATATATATATATAGCGTTTATTGGCCACACGCGTGTGTGGATATATCAAAGACTGTCGACTAGTTTTACTCAATAAAAATGTACAAAACTCTGTATACTGCAATGTAAGCTCCAACAAGGCAAAACAACAACAGAAAGGACAAACAAGGAAAAAAGTCTCCTTAACATCTTCCAGAGCTGGTCAACCTGAAAAGCCCAATGTAGTACAGACAAAATAGTTATTCTGGGAAATCTTGTGTGCAGCCTGTAGCCATGTTCCTTCTTTCTTCGCAAACTAAACACAACTCTTTTGCAGCACTTCTCACAGGCCAAAAGGTGTGACACATTGTTCTCGCACGCAAAAAATACCTTCCAAATTTAGTGGCTGGAGAAAGAAAGATATTGGCAGTGTTTAGTTTTTAGAATTTTTAGTTTCTTGTCATCTCAAACGCGTAGGAAAATAAAATAAAAATGTGCAGAGTCTCATGCAAGTGGTGACTGCCATCATGTTCACATGCATGTGGGTGGAGTTGCAGCTAATTGTTATTATTATTCCTGTTCTGCTAATCAAATTATGGTGAATCAGGTGGAAAATAATCTTCATCACTTAGTATTACAGACTTAGATCACTCAGATAAATTCTGCTTTAACATGAGAATGTGCCCTCCCCATCACATAGGAATGATTTTTTTAAAAGGGCAGACGAAGCACATGCAGGACATGTTTTGACTTGCATGTGACATATTTTTTTTGCATGTTATGTCTGCAAGGTTATGACTGAGTCTTATGTCGCATAAAAGTAAGGCTCCAGTTCTGGGGACTGTTGCTGTTTCTGAAAAAAAATACTACTTCAGAAAAACACAATAAATATTTATATCCAATTTAATAGCATGGATATTTAATGCTAGATAATGGTATTCGTCAACAAATAATAATGAGCAAATAGTGGCATATAAATGTAGTGATGTAAACTGTAAAGATTGACTTTAAAAACTTTTTTCTACCCTCCCTCTCACCAGGTTCTCCTTACAGGGATAAAGTGACCATTGCCATCCTTCAGCTCCAGGAGGAAGGGAAGCTGCACATGATGAAAGAGAAGTGGTGGAGAGGAAACGGCTGTCCAGAAGAGGACAACAAGGAAGCCAATGCCTTAGGCGTGGAAAACATTGGCGGTATCTTCATTGTCCTGGCTGCCGGTCTGGTTCTCTCTGTGTTCGTGGCCATTGGAGAGTTCATCTACAAGGCCCGCAGGAACGCCGACATAGAGGAGGTAAGTGAAGTGATGCTATAAACTGCTGTGTGATGATGCGAAATGACCAGATTAAAGGTTACATTTTGCTCTGAGTAGAGGGTTGGGGTTTTTTTTCTTTTCTTTTTTTAGAAGAGACCTAGTTTTTCTGTAGATCGTTTAAAAGCAGAAGTGATTAACGTCTGGAAGTATGCACTGACAACGAGCAAAATTTTGTTCATTCCTCATTCTGCGTGTTGGAAGTTATGTTTTTTTGTTGAAATCAATGGCTCATCTGAGTGATATTACTCAAATTAAAATTTGCAATTGCTGCTGGTGTCTTGGCTAGACAGTCATTAGAATGATTTGTGACTTATTGCTTTGACACAGTGAATGCTAGGTTTTGATACAACTAGAAATTGTAGTCAAATAAAACACAAAGGTCTGTGTGGGGTGTTTTTTTTTATATACTACAAATATCAGTACTGGATTATCCTTCAGTTCACATGATTTTAATCTTCTTTTTGGAGGTAACAAATATATTTCTCAAGAAAAGCATACCATTTCACACGTAACAAAGGCAGTATTATATCATGAAAGATCAACAATGCCATGCGCATGATTCATGTTTTCAGTCTGCCTTATTTTTCTTTCTTTCATGTTGTTTCCATATTGTTATTTATTATCAGAATTTTTTTTTTCAAGTTTTTCTGTGTTATCTTTTCTCATCCATCCCTTTTTTTTCTTTGCATCAGGCATTTTGTTTCTTTTATGGGGTGCAGTCTCGTCAGTTTCAGCGCCGTGGCTCCACCTCCTCCTCTGGCACTTCCTTATCTACAGATCTAGAGAGTGGCAGGCTACTGGGCGATGACACTGAGTAGCCATGACAACACAAATACAACACATGCTCACTCTTATTGATAGGTTTGTAACCGGGTGTCCTTCTCCCTGCCACTGTTCCCAAAATATGCCAGCATAGCTAAACCTTCAACCTTCAGCGTCACCTAATCCTTAATCATTTCTATAGTTGACCCTTTTTTCCTTCAGCGTGTACCTGCAAAGTGCTTGTTTATTTCCAAAGTGCTCCCACCACCCTCCCTCACGCAGAGCTTAATAAAATTATATAGTTCTCTTGAAACTTAACAGTACAATTTCAGTAGTTGGGTTTACAGTACTTGCAAGTGGTTTCTGTGCAGAGGTGGCATCGTGCTGGCGTGTCTCCGTGATGACTTGCCCTCCCCTCTCATTTGTATGCTGTTTCTTATCTGTAAGGAGCAAATTAATGATTAGAGCCTTAAAATACAGCCTCCGTTCCAGAAAGCACTCAAAATAGTTGCACATTTTTGGTAATGTGGAGTCTAAAAATCCTAAAAATTCAATATAGCTTTAAATTATAGCAACTAGTTTTACAATGTGCATTAAGTGTGGCACTATAGGGGAGACTGGGGATAGTTGTAACGTGGGTCAGTTGTAAGACTTCCAATTTCTCCCATCAGGGCCAAGTTTCAAATGATGTGATTCATCCTGTACATGCCCAATTCAGTTCTTCTATCACATGTGAAAAATTAGCACATTTTGGCAAACACAGACAATCTAAGAAGATAAATAGTAATTTTTTTTAAAACTTTATTTCAATGTTTAATAGCATTATCTGCTTTGCAGTTAAACTCATCAAACCTAAATCATGTTATTTGTATGTCTATGGGGATATATTCTGTGTAGGTCTTTAGTGCTAATGTTTTAGCCGTTGGCTGTAATGTTAGCTAGTTCATGGCTATAGGAGTCTGGGTCATTTGCAAAAGCAAAAGTCTGGGTTAGTTGTAACAATAATGCAAATGTTACAACTTACCACACTATTACTTTAACTTATATTAAACAAGTTGGGGCAATGACATCAGCAGAGAGAGGTTCACTGGTCACCTTTGTATATGCGGTTAATGACATTGGCAACACAATTCCTCCAATGTTTGTGCTCCCACACATACGTTATGCAGACCACTTTGTCAGAGATGGGCAGTAGGAAGTATTGGTAGTGGAAATAAATCAGGATGGGTGCGAGAAACAGATTTCCTCATCTTTCTGAAGCACTATGCAAACCACACCAAGGCCATGAAAAAAAGTATTTCTTCCCATGGACATTGCGATGGAATTGCGATACTGGTGCACAACTACATTTTTTCAGCTTCATTGTTATGTTCAAAAGTTGGTGCAAGAGTTGTAGGTTAGGCCCACTGAGCCAATGAGGCCAAACTCAAGGAAGACCAACCAAAATTAATGAAATATTCAGTTGTTGAAAATTCCATAATTTGTTTTAGGGGTTGGAAAAGCTAGATTTCTGCATTCTGTCACACACACATAGCTACATAAATGGCTCTAAGTGCATTCAGGTGTTGAATAACAAAGATTACATGTTAAGATTTTGTCAGTATCCTTATTTCATTGCGTTACATTTCACCCCAGGATATGTTACAACTAACCCAGACTATGGGGTTAATTGTAACATTTCACTCTTTGTGTTTGAGACCATACCATGTAATGAGTAATTGTGCTGCAGAGAAAATAGCTGCACTATTTAATAGCAGAGACATGTAAATACTTTGCATTACATTTTGAATCCACTACCTTAAAAGAGCTCCAATTTACAGACAGAAATGTCAAAAATGTTACAACTATCCCCGGTCTCCCCTACTGATGTTTTCTTCACTCTGGTTAAGTAACCTTTCTTTTGGCAGTGTAGTCTCAGTAGACTTTTGTGTATACTCTCAATGCCTTTTGGGAAATCAAAAGATAGGAAAACTTATTTGAATATTTCCTCCTCATTAAGCTCATTAGTAGACTGGTTTGGTTGGCTGAGGTTAGGATAGCAGTGACTGAACAATGTGTTGAGTTAAGATGTCCCTTGACACAAATCCGGGGCCAGAAGTAAAGTCGTCCTTTCATTAATAACTTATATTACTGCAGAGAATTCTCAGCGAGGAAATGATGGATGGTATTGCAGAGGAAAATAATTTTCACTTTATCCCTGGACTGACCTTATGTTCCTTTTCTTCTCTGAAAGGCAGTATGAGAGTGAATGCAATATTCAGTCAGATAAAGCAAATATTAACTACTACTGTGAATTAATAACTTTACTACTGTTACAGGGCATACAGTCGGTGCATGCAACAAGTGCATATCCTATAACCTACTTAGTAAATTGATAAGATACTTAAATTATACAAGAATGAACATTGTATTTGATGTATGCATATCCAGTGATAAATTGGTGTTTTCACAAGTAAAGTAAATATAACTTTTTGTTGTTGTTGTTGTAATCAGGTACGATTTTGTTTTTACAACTAGTCACCAAAAAACTTGAATTGTCAGTTGTTCAGGTCAAAAAAGAAGAAGTTTTTTCTGGTATTCATAGGAAACCCATACTAGATCAAGAAGCCCGAAGCCCAAGGATGGAACAGGAAGGTTTTCTTCTATGTTGTAAAGCTCAGCAGATAAAAACTGGATGACTTTCTGCTGTGAATTATGATTTCATGAGCACGTCATCCAGAGTAGGGCAAAATAAAAGGCAAATAACTGCGATTGAAGATTAATGTGTTCAATGCAATGTACTGTTCTACAGATTCAGATAAGCCTGAGGCTTTTCATTTCAGATGGCCTTCTTTTTTATAATTTCAAATGATTACCATACTTTAAATCCATAGCTCTCTGCAATAGAATGCACAGCAGACACTGTGCTTTATCTCTGTCAGTAATTGGTTTTCATGATGAGACAACAGAGTTTATAAATGTTTCACAACTCTTTCAGAGAAAATTTACAATATATGTGAGTTTTCCCATTCCTGGTCATCTGACTCAAACCAGTTCTCTAATTCATCTTCACCCAAACTCCTAGTAGCATGTATCTACTGGAAATCAGTTTATTTTGGTGTCTTAACTCCGGCCTTTAATTGTTTATCTCTCTGGCAGTGTGTGTCTTTTAGCGCCGTGATGGAAGACTTGGGGATCTCCCTGCAGTGTTACAAAGGCATCCGGAGGAGGTCACGACCTCACGGCGGCGCGAGGTCCGCTTGCATCTTCTGTCAACCCAAACGTACTTCAAAGAGGGAGGGAGCGAGACGAGATTCCAACACTTAAGCTTTGAATCAGAAAAGAAATAGAAATGCAGAGACTGGTATCTGATCATTTTACAGTTCTCTTATTTTTTTGTGTGGGCCACCAGCAGCTATGACGTTATTTCCTGAGCACCTGTAGACTGCTTGTGTATGGATAACGCATTAAATACTGTACCGTAAATGTAGTTGACAACACTTTAGCCTTGTATCAACATTAATAATGTTAAAACAGGTGATGACCGCAAGAATGAAATCCCTGTCATAGCGTAAACCATCGATGTTCCCTCATGGCTGTAGTTTGGGTTAAGGCGTCCGCAGAGTTGAATCTGCAGACTTTATAGAACCTCCCATCGTTTAATGACAAAAATTCACTGATTTTAACAATAAAAAGACTTTTGCATTTTTTTAAATGGTTTTAAATGATTTCTTGCTCTCGTTTCTTGCTGGCAGCAGTGTGTGTGCGTTTCTTGTAGGCACACACTGAAGTAGCTTCAGGGAGGATTGCTGAGCCAACGCTGACCTGCGAAAAGAGATAATGACCTCTAAGGAAAGACACAAACACACCTGCTGTTTTATAGCCTTCCAGTACCAGCATCTCAAACATCAATCCTGACACACAGACACACACACAGACTCCTTACAAACACCTGTGATCATGATGTCATCCCGGAGATGGATCAGAAAAAAGAATATAATACAGGGAGAATGGAAGGACAAAGTGAAAAGGACGTTTTATAATGCTGTAAGCTGTAAGGAGGTCAAAGACAAACACAGTTTTTTCCTTCCCTTGAGAGTAACAGTCTTGTTTTTCAATAAGCCTCCTTTTTTCAGCGTGTATTTGTCAAATTTGACAATGTGAGGAGAAATCGTGTCTTCCAGGAGTGACAGTAGATCCCAGTGGATGTTTGCATGCCACAATGAGATTTGTTACATTTAAGTACATTTTAAGCTTGACATACACGCTGCAGTAGACCCATCAGCAGATTTAGAATTTACAGCACCAAGCCTCAGACTGAACCATAAAATTAATAAAAGCCTATATTTTGGAAATACAGAATATTCCCATTAGTATTCTTTATAAAAGCTTGGTTTTAGGGATGGAGGCTTATGACAGCTTCATTTAAATTTAATATTGTTTGACTACTGTACACATTCAGTATGTCTTTATTCCCCTCTCTTACTCAAACAAGAGAGATGTCTCAACTGACAGGTGAGGATTATGCTGATGAAAATGTTCTTAGGAGCCTCAGCAGTATTATCTCTCAGCATTACTAACTAATTCACGCACCCCTGCTGGAACTCTACTCCTAAGGACACGGTGAAGGATACCAACTTTGACACTTGACACACATCAAACGGATACCCCGGCACAGCACTGATTAACATATGTGACAACAAAGTCTTTACTGACAAATCCAACTCTCATTCTCCTTTTGGTCAGTCCCCACATTACAGTCAAAGCTTCCCCATATCAACTTTTGTTCCTGTCCTCTTGGACTTTTTTTTAAGATCAAAGACTGAATAACCAGCTCTTACCCAACCTGTGTACTTTTCATGACTGTGTCCTCCTTTTACCATTTGAGGCTTTCCGCTCACCTGCCCTGAACTCTAGCTGGGTGTGTGCTCTGTCCACCTTTGTGCCTGAAGCCATCTACTGTTCCTTTCTTTCAGTTATTGTATAAACATTACTGCAATCGGTTTTAGAGTTAACTCCAGAATATTACAAACCAAATGATAGTAAGGAAGCAATTCCAAGGGGACAGAAACTAAGACAAACTGTTAATGGATCATCTTAAAGTTTAAGTCTTGATAATGTCAGGACATTCAAAACTGACCTTCACTTCCCTGATCTTAGCAGCTAATGCAATGACATTTCAAACAGGACAGAGCACTAAATGCTGTTAATAGCTTATAAATTGTTGGAGTCAGAGGTTTTGTGCTGTCGTTTCTCTCTGTAGACTCTGTATGCTGGTTTGTGTGTATCTTGAGAGAATTCAACCAAGCGTTTCTTAATCTCTTCATGTAATGAGTTTTCTCTTTTTTGGTATTCAGATTAATTCTGGGATTGGGCTCAGTCCAACGTAGCGTTTGGTTGCCCCTAATCTCCTAACCCCATAATTCTTAATCAAAACCAAAGGCAGTATTTTTTTTTATCATTATCTAATCCATCACGAATGAGGCCATGGATTACAACTCCAACCTTGGCATGCTGCTAAACTGACCGTTATTGCTAAGCCAGGATGACCTCACCTGACTAATGCTCTGTTGTCTCAGGCTTAAACTCTTCGTCGCAATGATCTCAAAGCACAGAGCTCTCAACCTGGGGAAGTGAAAGAGAGATGTGGAGATATGAAGGGATTGTGGCGTCTGTCTGTTTTTGCTGTCAGTAAGTTTGAAGTTGTGGGGGAAGAAGAAAGCTGTCAGAAAGCCTTCAGAAAACAAATTAAAAAAAAGGTAAATTACAGAGCCTGCTGTTTTCCATTCAGTGCCAAAATGGAGAAGTAGAATGCACTTTCTCTAAGGTGGTTTTAAGAGTCTTTAACAAAGAACAGGAAAAACTCAGCAGGACAAAGTTTAGATTTGATTTCATCACATTTCTGAAGAAAAGTTTGTTTCTCACCAATTTAAGTCCTTCAGACCTGTCAGACTTTGTCCATGTATTACAATATAAAGCTCTTAACTGTACATGCAAGTACAGAAGGCCCAAATCTAAATAATGACTGCGGAATAAAAGAGGCACAGACATTTGAGTGCGTCCCATCCATCACAATGTAATGAACAGTCTCTGGGGCTGATAAGGCACATCTCTGTCAACCTTCCTGTCAATGAAGACAAACGAGAGGGAGGAGGACTCTTAGAGGCGCAGAGCATTATTTATCTATCCCCTTCTGTTTCTCCCTCCCTGCGCCTGCCTTTCTCTCCTGCTATGTGAAGTCCTGGCTGCAAAAATTCAGAGTGAATGCTGCCATCTGCTGGTGTGCAGGGGAACTGGGCTTGTGAATAAAAAACTGAAAACTTTTGAAAACCTCTGCAGTTCTTACACGGGACGTTCAGTTATTTTTTTTTTTTCTTAAATAGACTTTGCAGACTCAAGCTTTATCTGGCGCATATTATAAATATGCTGGGATTTATAGTTAGCGTCCGATTTAGGACCCCTCTTTATGCATTTTCAGTAAAGCATTTTACATTTGAAAGCTTCATTAAAAATTGGTTCTCCGGTAAATACTCTCTATGTCTAAATGGCTTTTTGGCTTTTAAATGGTCCCTATGCTACTGGGTCACAGCACAGATATTTCTAGATACACAGTTTTCCCTTTTATTCTCTGACAACGATGGGATGATGAAACCCCAACTTTTAATTTGTATCTAATACAATAAAAAAAAGCATATATCATTCTAAAGCACAATGTAATATTAACTTAACCCTTATCCACTACCAGTATACAAAACACCTAAACAGTGTATCACCTAACCCTTTTAGGTTTGAGCTGGAGGCTACTGCAACCCCATAAATCAAAATATAAACACACAAGGATGCCCTGTTTTGTCGTCCACATGAGCTATCATAACACGAGATGCTCGTTCTGAACAACTGCCTCACTGCACAGCTATTGCAAAGCCCAACACCATCCGAGCGGTGTGACCGTGTCACTCATAGCAGTGCCGCAGCTATGGGCATTTTTGCGGGCTAAAGTCATGTCATCTGAGACTTTTAATTGGGCCCGGGCCGCCACAGGGGGACAGCGGACGGCATTCCTCCTCTGCCTGCGCCCTGTGTTGCTCTTCGCTGCGTGGCTCTGTGGATAACATGCACATGCCTGCGCAAACATGAGCTGCTGGAGTCCCTCTGACTGTCACTAATGTATTGACGCCTTGGCTACGTGCTGGAAAACGTAAACTTTGATAATTACAAAATAATAGAGTTATAGTCTCAAGATAGCGGAGGTAAGCTCTCGAAGAGACAGTGGTGCCATCTTTGCTGGGATTTGCGGATTGACGGCTGAGACGCCTTTCTTCTGAAGAGACCTCAACATTGACCTCACGGGAAGCGGACCGAATCGGTGTTGAGGACTCACACTGCTACCTGATTTAAAACTTTAACACTGACTTTTCTGCGTCGAATTCTTGCTGCTTCAGGTAATAATGACTTGTTGGCACAGACGGTGCATTTCAACTATTGGGTGCGTGCAGAAGAGGTGCATATTTATGGAATATCCTATAGTCTCCATCACAGTTTTGATTATATAACGTATAATACGGTTGCATTTAGATGCATCACCTGTGTTGATCTGTCGCCAAAATCGGACCTTCTGTTTCCCTACAGAAGGACGCATTATATGGTCTGAAAGAATGTTTCTTTGCAGTAGAAGGTCACTGAGGTGTGTTGGCTGAGACAGTGAGTGTACCAGGGTTAAAGCAGGCAAACGCACTGTTATAAAAAGCCTGTACATTCACTGGAAAGCGGAATGCAAAATCCAGACCTCAGAGCCAGTCTGTCAAAGCTCCCAAATTATTTAATCCCACAGCTACTCCAAATGCATGATGAAACCGACGGCTGTGTGCCTGAATGTGCGTGTGTGTGTGTGTGCTCTGATAGGGCTCCTTTGTAGTGGTTTTAATATCAAAGGGTTTGCTGTACACCTGCTGAGTTCAGTGTTTAGTTTCTCTGGTGAGGTAAAATCACATTAATATGCTGGGATAAAAAAGAGTTTGTGCGTTCCATGGCAGATAGAAAATTTCTAGTTCTACATTCCTGGTCTTACTACCGATTAATCTGCTGATCTGCTGAATAAGCTGAGATGTGGAAACAGTTAAAAAAATTATGCCTTTGAATTTCTTAGACAGAAGGAGACATTTAAAATCAAGAAAATGCAAATTTCACATCATAAAACATTGAAAAGATGGAAACTGCTACATTCATGAAGCTGGAAACTACTTTCAGTTAGAATCTCTGAATTTATTAACAGTCTATTCGGATTTCTTTATTTCTTATTAGCTGATTAACTAACTGTGTCATTGTAGCATCATCACTTGTCTCTCATGGGGTCATTTGGCTTGTGTTAACAGCTTTGTTGTGTGCCTGTGACCTTACAAAGGGATAAATGATCACCTCAACCAGAAGAGTGTCTCCTGATAAATCTGAAGTTAGAATTGCCTTCAGCCTTGATGACAACTCAGGTAAACACACACAAATACATACTGTGGGTGCACACTCATATTATGCTTAGTTCACTGAATTTGGAAAGTTACTTTAAAAATGATAACACGTTACCGATAACTTCTGTTGTCAATGTAAGCAATCTTTTTAATCATTTCAATAATTTAACAGTCACTTTATTTTTTATAACAAATTATTTTAATTTGTGAGAAAACAGAAATAACTTTCAGATGCTGTAGGCTGTAGTCTAGGTGTTTCCTCAGGTTTGCCACAGATGGTGTGCATGTGGGCCTGTGCAGGTGCTATTCCATCAGGGATGGTTAAATGTGAGTTATACAGCTGTCAAATCAAACCTTACCTTTACCACCCTTACTCTAAAAAATGCTGACTTCATGTATAGACAAAAGTGTGAATCTGTTATAGATTGATAGTGCTGTATGTTTCTCCCAAGAGCTTAAAACACACTAAAAAGCAGCATAAGAACAAATATATATCACATTGTCCAAAGCTATGTATCCACAAGGTAAAATAACACAGTTTTATGATGATCTTATAGTTTCTGGTGCACATCAGTACTTCCAGTGTGTGTGCATTTTCATTGTTTTGAGGTGGTTGCGTGCCTTCCAGTTTTTATGAGCTTGTAACGTGTAACCTCGAGCACAAGTCTGTGAGCACCTCTGTCTCTGCTCTCTAAAATGATCAATGCAGATGACACAGAAAATGGCAGGAATTGTGGCTCAGCAGTGCATAGTGGGTATTGATTCTGGAGAGTATGCCAGTGTTATGGCATTTTGTTGTCATTGTACAGACCTCAGTCCAACACTACATTACAAGGGCACTAACTGTGGATGTGCCCTCCACGTGCATTACTGAGTACTATGAGGAGTACTATAAGCTAAGGAAATTTACATCACTCTAATCATAGCAAATGCACAAATATGTTCAAATGCTTCGGGTATAGCACTGGCAGGTTGTTTAGACCATTTAGGATTTATTTGATTGGCAGGTGGAGATTAGTAGCAGTTTGGTGCAACAGTTAGCACTGTTTCATTTCACCAAGAAGGTCCTGGTTTAGAGACTAGCAGCCTGCTGTGTGAAGTAGGCAAGTAGGTTCTCTCCAGCTTCCCTCCATAGTCCTAAGACATGCTTGCTAGGTTTAATGTTGTGAATGTGACTACCTGTGTTAGCCTTGTGATGGCCTGGCAACCTGCCCAGGATTTAAAGCACCTCTAGCCCAGTTACTGGTGGAATAGGCTCCACCTCCCCCATGACCCTGACTTGGAAAGCAAATTTTCATAGAAAAGGCCAAATGAAAAATTGTCAAAATGTAAGCCTGTCTGTCAGCCTAGCTACGATAGCTTTGCTATTTCATTTTCTGGAAGGAATCCTCGCACAGCCGAAAAACTGCAAAGTAATGGTAACATGTTAAATTCTACAAGTACTTGGATTACTGCACCTGTGTAATCACAAAAAATTGAATTAATAAATGTAATCAGTCTACATTTATCTCACGGTAACTGTAAACAGATGTAAATGTTTACTTTGTATTTTTTTATGTAACTGTTAAATTTAACAAGCACAACGCCAGCTATCGAATGACACACCCACAAATCTGTGTTGCAGTATCCGAAAATGAAGTTAACACATTATTTTGAGGATAGTTACGCATATAGCATTCAACACCAAATAAATCCCGAGGTTCAACTTTCACTGCATTTCCAGTATGTGGGGAACATGTGAATGATACAACCCGCACACCCTGTGACTTTAACTGTCTTCATTCTTCTACACTGTAACTGAGACAGGTGCTCTCTCTATTTCTGTATGACCATAGCATATTAAAGAAAGAAAAAATCACACGCGTTTGTGTATGTGCAGCTGTGTGCTTGCATGCATCTGCATGCGCAAACATATACAAGTCAGCTGATAGTCCGTATAATATTCCATCATTTATTAGTACAAACATAAACAGTTGTCTTTGTCCCTAAGTAACACACACATACAAACACCTACACTACCTATGGTTCTAGGTGCTGTCTGTCAGGATATTTTACTGCAGTGGGGCCAGGCACTGGGACAGCAGCTGCAACTATGCAATGCCAGAGTCGGGTTTCCTCTCTAATACTAACAGTGTCCCGCTGCCTGATTCACTGTTCAGCTTTTAGAACACTGGTCTAAATTTATAAGCAGTTAACAGTTCCAGTCCAGCTCCACCCTCTGATCCCCCCCCAATCCCTTGTCTTTCTCTTAGGAAACAAGATGAGGCCACAGAAGAAAGCAGATACTCAAATATGTCTTTCAACAGAGACCGATCGTCTCATGATCATCTGCTTGTAATTCAGTGTCTCTTCCTGAATTATCATTTTTTTCATTATACTATATCAATATCTATTATCATTCATATCCACCTGATAACTGAGGAAAAATGAATCTTCCCATTGAATGTTTTTTGTGATTTCCTTTCTCTATGGAGCTAAAAGAGGCCACCCAAATGCATGAGATATCAATGGAAAGACCAGAGTGTCCTCTATTTAGTCCATCTTATTAGGATAGCTCAAATAAGTCAAAAGATATAGACCAAAAACAATTGTTTATTACAGAGGACATAAATGAATAGGATGGTCTCATGAGGATATTATGAGGATAACATATATGGATGGATGGATGAATGGTCACAGAGGTCTTTGCTGTACGTAGGTGTAGCTCTGGAGCTGCTCAGACTCTAAACCTCCAAAGTCCAACTTTGGATCTTCCCTTGGCAATCATGTTGTTGTGTCTTTGAACTCATGTTTCTCAGCAAGGGGGCTAAGAGCTGTGCTCTGTTTGGGGATCATCCCCTAGGCCTTTCATGGCTTCATGCCTGGCATAGTTATAACCCCACACTGTGTCAATTCTAAGCATGAGAACTGTATTTATTCCACATCATAATTGCCCCCATGGTTTTTGGCAGGCCGTCTAATTCTCCTGCTTTTAGAAGGTTGCATCATCCTGGGATTCTCCACATGTGTTCCACAACTCCAGGGGGGCATTACTATCAGGGCAGAAGCTGGGGCAGACAACCTGTCTGTTTCTGTCTGGCTTCCTATTTATCTAAACCACTCGCTGTCTATACATGTGGTCTGTTTGTTCTGCTTACTTTGTTTGCCCTGCTTACTTTGTTTGTCTGCCTGCCACATAGATGTCCCTCTGTATTCTTATCCTGCCTGTCTTTCAACCTGACATCTCATTACTCCTGTTCAGTAAGAGGACGTGGCTCATTTATAAGTGCAGCACTATGTTGCTATGTTGTGGTGTCATACAAGAGACCCATATAGTGTTTCAATTTTGGCCATTTTATGAGCCGGAGGAAAGCCTGTAGAACAAGTGGCGCATCCAAGGAAAACACTGTTATCTGTCTTTTTATGGGAAAAGTTCTAAAAAGTTATAACTAAAAAAGCAATAACAATAATAATATTGACACATTTCTTACTTTACTGGCACTAAATTTAGCCATTAATGTTACCATGCAGAGTTTAAGATTACAAGTTTTCATTCACACTTTCTTTTTTTTTTTAAGAGAGGCCTTGTGCTTCAGACTGTCCTTCACCAACAGCAGGTGAAATGATAAACCGTGCATTGTTTGTCTTCAAGGTTTGATCATTTAGAAAGTTCATACAGTTCTTGATTTTGCAGTTGTTGGAAAATTATTAGTTTTGTGCAAATTCCAAGCTTCTGTAGATGAATTATGATAGGACCTGATATATATGAGCATCAGAAGGAAGGAAATCAGCACTGGGTGACAGTGATCAGTAACAGGAAGAGACTTCTGAGAGAACCGGGCTGGTCCTGCTGTGAACAGCTGGAGATGAGGGGGAAGAAAAGATAGAAAACAGGAACGGTGAGGAATCATGAACAACTGCAGAACAAAATGCAAACTATGGGAGACAGCAGACAAGAAAAGTGTAATCGTAAAAGCAGAGAGGGTGTCTGTCTCCTGAACCCACACTGGGAGCTGGTTCCACAGGAGAGTCCTGATAGCTTGATAGCTGAAGGCTCTGACTCCCATTCTACTTTTAGAAACTCTAGGAACATAAAGTAAGCCTTCATTCTGAGAGCAAAGTAACACAGTACAGTGAGACACTGAAGATATGACGATACGTCATCATTCAGGGATTTCAACAGGATTTTACAGGCTCAACCGAAGGCTTTTCATTGAGGTTTTAGAACAGCCAGATAACAGGTAGTTAAGCCTAAAAGTAGGGTATACGTTTTAGTTTTTCAGCATCACTCTGAGACAAAAATATTTCTAATTTTATCATATTTTCCATGGATAAAGGCAGGTCTAGAGATTTGTTTAAAGTCAAATGACATATCTTGGTCAAAATTACACCAAAGTTGAGCTCATTCATACTTTTACTTTTACTTCAGTGTATTTCAGGTGAAAATGTTGTAGTAAGGTTTCGGGCAATTAAAATTATCTGACATCTGCAGTTACCGCGGTTACTTATTTTTAGGATTTTCAGCTAAACATATAACTTCTCTGAAGAAGCATTTTACATATTGGAATACTAAGCAGTGTAAATTCGTATCACCATCTCAGATTTACATGTGGTATACAGTATGTTAATGCATCATTAATACAGCAATTAGCACTAAATAAAATACACAAAACCTCTGTGCTATTCTGAACAGTTTTTTATCATTTAAATTCTTTTGTTTTTTCAGTTTTCTTTACAGTGTTTTCTGTTTACATCTAGTAGACTCTAGTAGATCTATACTTCTACTAGGTGGCAAAGGTAGTATAATGTTATAAGTTTTATATCATTTGAAAATCTACAATTTCACTGTGACAAGCTTTCTTTTGCTATAAATGTATTGTAACATTATTTTGTAACGCTACAACATTATGTTGCGCAACATTGTAACATTTTTACTCTAATTAATTCTAAATGAAAGATGTCTCAACAGATGTAAAAGATGTGGAGGACCTCTCCCAGACTTTCCCAGATCTTGAACAGCGGCTACAGGTATCTGTTCACCATGCTGCATCCTACAGCAGTACTGATGCATTTGTTTGCAGTACAGCACACAAAAGGATGAATACAGCAGAAAATTCACAAAGCTAAGAATGTATAGCACTGCATGTGCATTTCATTAAATTGCTTTAATCTCACTGTTGTCATTGTTATTTGCTCCATATTGTACAAAGTTACATCTATAAATACTACACAATTTCTCCGACAACATTTTTACTGAGGTAAAAGAAGCAGATCAGAAAATATGTAAAAAAAAATAGAATAGAAAATAAACAACAGTTGAAAAGAAAAAAACATACATTGGACATTGCTGCTTACAAATAAATTGGATACTGCTGGGATTTTCCTTCAAATCTCCATTGTAGTCAGGGAAGCAGTTGAATCTTTAAATATGAACCAACCTGGGTTGTAGTAATCAACCTCTGTAAATTGAAAAAACAAAACAAAAACCCAATTCACTCTTTGCCCTCCCCATACGGTTAGTGTTGTCATTGAATTATCCTTCATCGAGTATCATTGACAGGGGCACATAAATTGTATGTGGAGTACCAAAACAACAAGAGTATCAAATGATAATGGTACCAGACCATTAAATATAGCTTTCAGACAGTGTATTATTACACACTACATACAAAGAAGAGGCTTTGGAAAGTTTGGAAAGTGTTTTCTTGTTTACACAATATACACATATTAAAAGGATAACTTGTGGGACCTTCTGCCTTATTTAAGACAGGATTTTAGTGGTTATAAAAAAATTAATTTACTCAAGCTGAAAGAATTAAATTAATCTAATTGGCTGCTAACTAAATGTTCTTCTCAGATATGATAATTTTAAAGCAGATTTACTCTTTTGGACTGTTGTTGAGACAGCCAACAACAAAACTGACGGCTCAAATTCCAAGAAACCGTAAAGGACACGGCGTACCATACTCTGATATGATTCAGAACTAATACTTCATCTCTCTCATGTTGCATGCTTTACATCTTTTATTTCTCTCTGACCTTTTGCAGCCAGTGCCTCCTTGTGTGTCTCTGAGAGAGAGCGTTCAGGTGTACAAGGAACACTGCAGGATGGCAAGAGAGTTCCACCAGGTCAAAAATGAGATTGCTGTGCTCGAGGATCGCAAGTAAGGCACTAGTACAGTCGCTTCCATGTTAATCGCAGCAACCCTTTTAAGCCATGTTAAAATACAAAGTCGAAGCTCCTTGTGACAGGGAGCTTCGACTTTGCGCAGCGTATCTCACTCCAAATTAGAGTGCCAGGACGTGTACTACTGAGGTCGAATTATTGCTTAAATCTCTCCGAACTCTCCAAAGATTTAGGAGTTCAATTCCCACTATAGCATTACATTCACTAAAAATAGAACTGCAAAGTATTTTGGATCAACATGTCCACCAGATGGCACAGTTAATAGCCTGTATACAGTATTTTGCATGGAAACCATCGAGAGCATTTCTCTTAACATGTTGTTTTAAAGGGTGATAATTTAAGACTTTCAGGTGTATATTTCCATTTTTGTTTTTTAATTTAATCCTTTCTAATTTTGTTAGAAACAACATCAAGCACATGCGAAAATTACAGTGTGCTAGGTTTCTTTGATTAGTTCAGAATCATCTACTGGGAGGATATTACATAAAGTGCAGCTCTGGTCAGGTTTAATTGAACAAGAACTATTGTAAGCTTTAATACACAAACTCATTGTATGTTGGCATAAAAGTGGGGATGTGTTACACGCACGCAGTTGACAATGCACCCTGTGTCCCCAGCAGCTGCGGGTAGTTTTAGCAGTGGGATTTTCATGGGCCTTACTCTTACCCCACCACCACACCTACATACACACACAGACATGCACTGACACAACCGAAACCACTTCACAGTTCCTAAATACAGAACAGCATGCGGACTCCGACTTAGCCTTGAATCTAGACGAGGTGGGTAAGGCTGGTAGAAACTCCTGTTTCTTCACGCTAGCAGTCGGAGACATTCACGGTCACATTTATACTACACGACAATCTGCTTTGTAATGCTATACTATAAAATTTGATATGGTGACTTAACTTTAAAAATGTGCACACTGTTGTCCTCAAAAATAAATAAATACCTGCAAAAAATGAGGTGCAAGTTATACTAATTTATTTTGAGTTTGCAGTAAATAAGTTACATGAAAGTAGCGATACACCAAAATAAATGAGCCTGTATACTTCTTTAAGTTAAATACACTTTATACAACCAGCCCTAATTTTAGAAACAAACTCAGAAAGTCAGTCCACATGATCTAGTTTGGTTTAGATAACCAAAAGAACTTAAACACTATATTTACATATTGTGTTTTAAGAGACAGAGATCTCATGTTGGGTTACATTCATGTGTTAGATACAACATGCACATACAGGAAGAACCGGTTTTTAACATATGAGCCACAATCCTGAACATGAGCACTAGCCAGGACTCCTTCAGCTCCACAGTCATGGACGCCTGCTCCACTTAAACCTTCACAATCTTCTAAACTACACAAACATATCCATAAAAAACAAAATCTAAACCTGAAACAACAACAGTACTTATTCAAACACTACTTATCAAGCTTAATTTTAACATTAACACCCCCATGAGTTCTGTCATTGAAGAAGTTTTAGAATCAGTATATGTCGGCTTTAAAAACTATTGCAAATTAAGCTAAAAGCTTTCATTGACATTAAGTCAGTACTTTGTGTTTACGGCATAAGATTTTCCTGATGTTGAAACTTCTCATTAATAGAAATGTTTTTTTCACCAAAAGGAGGATATGCTTACTCTCTATTCTGAGCATTAAGAGAAATACATCATACAATACTTCCTTTATGGGGAAGTGCACACAGAAAGAGGAGGGCTTGAGACATACAGTGAAGTTTTGCAAGGATGACTACAGGAACAACGCTTTAACACAGTGGGGAGGGATTTTCCAGAACGTACGGCTCCTTTTAGTCATTCTCAGACAAGTACACACTAGTTTGATGGAATTCATATTTCATTTACCTTCCAGTTTCTAGATCATCTCTACGTTCAGTGTTTTTGTTGCCAGTGGATTTAGCCTTATTCCAGTAAGATACACAAAAAGGTTCAAAGTTGGTCAAAGGGAAATACAAGAGTTTACAAAAAGTTCTTTGACTAATATTGGGGCTTTGGTTTTTTGTTGTTTTTTTTTTTTTTTTGCGTGTGATGAAATCGTGACATGGCAGATTATGCAAGATAGAGGAGCTGACAAAACTGGTTTTATAGCCGATATCTCAGACAGTGTGTGAGATATCGCCCCCTCCCCCCCAATTTTTATAAACTTTGGTACACAAAAGTAACAAACAGATGCTTTAATAATAGGAAGTTTATTTGTATGTATAGCACTTACACATGATTTAAAAGTACTTCACATTTTAGATTAAACTACCCAGTAAGAAAGCGTTCATGTCCCAACATACAAACTCGGTTCACACATACAGTATTGCTTTAGTTCATACACACTACCATACAGACAGGTCAATTGAGATATTAAGCCTTTGTGAAACATCATATTGTAATACTGCAGGAACCATAAGCACTTTGCTCTTTTTATTCAAGCAACAAAGCATCCTAAAAGTTTTGCTTACTAATTCAGATCAATTTTCAGTCTGATTTAGTCTAAGGAACTGAAAAAAAAGAGTGTGGCTGTACATGCTTTCATCATACTTTGCATACTTTCGTACTTGCATCATATTTTCAACCAGTTTCTTTGTTTGTGGCTCACACATTTTGTTCAGGAAATAAATTGTGCAGACCTGTTTTAGAGTGTGATCCAAGACCTCAGTGTATACCAGAGCTTCCCTAATACCAGCATTTCAACAATTTAAAGTCCACTACTACTCTCAGTTAAGTATGCTTCTCACTTAATGCTTTTATCCCATTAAAACTCCTCACTCTACCTGTTGTGGATAATACATATCATTTTTCTTTTTTTTTTCTTTTGTTGCTGTTCTGTAACCTAATAGTAGCTGTAATACAACACTCACATACATTCATAGATGTCAGGGCGTTACATGTAGTACCACATTGTACACATAGCATGTCCATGCAGTACTGCTGACAATGTCTTTCAAAGTCCAAAGGCTGTTCGTTTTTTTTTCGCCAAAGGAAGTCAGATCACGCCGTCTAAACCTGCTCTACAGTGTTTCAGTTCGGGTAGCTTTATTGAGGATAGTATTTATATTTGGTTTAGGAGGTTATTGTGAGCCCACAAGGACTGGAATAAGCGTTCCAGTGGGCAGAGAAAGATTTTTTTTCTGTATACATCATTACTCCTGAAGAAAACATTAGAAAGGGATGAGGTTTTATTGAAAAGAGTAGCTCTCGGAGGTGCCATCAGTATTTTTTATGTTATTTAATAGAATACAAAGGATGGAACAGAGTTTATTTACATCTTCCAATAAACGGATGCATTCTCCAAATTTAAAAGAAATCTATTAAAAATACATAGGAGCGGGTTTGTGGTAGCCACCATGTTCCTCTACCATATTTGAATACAGTGCCTGGAAAGGACATCTCTCTTCCCGCTCGTGCTGTTTTACATATGTGGCTAGAGACCGGCCACATACGTAGTAGGCAGAGGAGAAGTCAAAGGCATTTGTGTGCCATGCAGGGACATTTGATCCATGCTTGCACCTTCAGACTCAAGATATGAATCATTATACCTATGTTTTATTGTCAGAGGAGTCCCCGTTGTCTCTGTCATAAAGGACATAAAGGACAGAGACAACACCACTGGCCTCTTAATGAAATATTATCCTCTTTCTACCTCTTCCTTCCAGCCTAATCTCCCAAGTTGAAGTCAAGGCTCTAACACATAAAAACATGCATAAAAATGCTTATTTATTCCCAATATTGTCGCAATTACTTATTGTCAGTAGCTTAGACAGCTGACAACAGGCTAAACAACAACAACAACAGCTGATTATAAGCTAACATTATACCAGCTAATGCTAGGATCTTTAAAAAAAAACTCACATTCCCACTGATAAACAAATTGATTAAACTCTCACATTGTATGAGAATTTATTCACTAAATCCCAGAGTGCAACAAAGTTACGTCCACTTCAAAGACAGTTTCACCAGTCCTGGCTAATAGCAACTAACATTGGCTAACAGAGGCTAACATTAGCAAAAACAGCAGTGTTACTGACAGAAAAATTCAAATATCCGCAATAACTCATCTCAGTATGAATGGTCAACAATGAGCTCCGACTCATTGACCTCTATTGGATTCCTTTCAAAAAGTTTTACAGCCTTTTCCAGTGTAAATAAATGTGGATGCATTGACAGCTGAAGTAAACAGTGGACTGACAATCTACACAGATAGTTTTTCTCTATCTACCGAGAACTACCGATATGAGGTACAGGCTAAATTTAATGTTTTGCATCTTTCTTGGCTGATTAAAACATGTTTGTCCTAAACCAGCCACATAGCTAGGATTATGACTGCAATCTGAATCCTACTGACATTTAGCAGTGAAAAAATTTACACACTGTAAGTTTAAGTTAATAAACTGTGATCTTTAAAACATTTATTTTGATTTCAATCCATTTCAGTGCCATCATGACCATGAAGTCTTTTTGTTCAGGGAGCCAATAATAATGTACTTATGCACAGATAGATCTTTGATCTGTGGCACATAAGCCTTGGAGCGCACAAGAGACTTTGTTATCTGCATTTATACCAGTCATCAACAAACTATATTTTCCTACATGTGGAAAATGTTGTGAATAATACACAGTATTTACTTCCACATAAAAATGTTAGTTATTTTTTCAGGTCTGTGAGTGATTTCCCCTCTTGGTCCTTCCTGTGAGTTTGCATTGTTTCTGTGTTTATTTTGGCTCCCCCCCCCCCAAGTAACCAAAAAGCTGAGTACTCGAAAATGCTCATCTGCATGAATTTGAGAAATCTGACTTTTCCATGAACTGGGAACCTTTCCTGGGTATTTCCCTGCCTCAAACCGAGTTTATTCTTGGATGTCAATAACTGGCTGTTAACATTTTCCCATTCATCCATTTAGGCGCAAGTTGCTGGCGGAAATGGTGGAGGATGAGAAGGTTGCCATGGAGATCGCCCATTTGGAGGAGGAGTTTCGGCGTCTGACAGAGGAGAACCGCACCTTGGTCACAGTCCATAAAGAGCGTGCTAAGCAGCTGGAAAGGCTCTGCGTTAACAATCGAACGAGGCAAGACTCCTCGTGACCTCGGCCAGAACCTAAGACCACCAGACTCTAAGCTGACACTAGGGCCAGGAACCAGGAACAAATACTCAGCTAGTGCTCGTTTTACGCAGTCACAGTCTGTGAATCAGCTAATTACACAGAAAGCTGTGGTTTCTATTCATGTCTGAGTCATTTGTTTGAACCACATACATGCAGTTATCAAGTTGTTTTAGTGATTCCACCAAGCTATTACACACTGCCAGTTAACTGGGTACTGCTTTGTCTCTATATGATTATGCATAACCCTCCTGGTTGCCAGTGGAAAATCTAAAAATACAATATTTCCATACATAGTCAGTTGCTGTGACTCTGATATCTGTCTTAGGTCCGGTAGAGACTCAAATGTTTTATCTGAGATCTGCTGAGGGAGCCAAAGGTGGTACGATGTGGTCCAAGTATTTTATTTAAGGAGTGTTTAACCTCCTCTCCCTCTCTCCTACACCCAGCTCATGGATGAATGTTTCACACACTGTCAGGCATCTGGAAAATATAAGTATTTGTGAAGAACAGAAATATAATGGGTGACTAAGTATTTCACAGTATATGCTGCAACACAACACTGTAAGACTTGTACATTTTCTTTTTTTTCTTTTTTCTTTTTTTTGAGGTAGTGTATGTAGTAGAAACAGGGAAATGTACAGCATGACGAACTGTTGGTTATTGTCCTCATACAAATAAAATGTGTTTTATTTTGACACTCGCATCAGTTCCCTATTTTCATTTCTCCAAGCCAGTGTTATGTGTGTGTTTTTATGTCCATAGTGATTACAAAGAAAAGGGAACTAGATTGTTTTTTTTTTTATGTCAAGATTAGATCATTCTGGAGTTATGAAACTGTCACCTGATTGGCTGGTTTGACTCTTGACAGGCTTCCCTGTTTCTCCAAATCATGTGATATTAGAAACAGCACTTTGTAGTTTTGCACTGCTGTAGCTCCTCCATTCACTGAAGCTGTCCCTTTTCTTTACAGAAAACCCATTGTCTACAGTAACATTCACGCCATTTGTCTGACGTTATGACTTTTCACCTCCTATCACAGCAATTTCATCAGTATATACTTGGCCAGTAAAAGTTGCTGACACATATAATTATATTAGCTATTCAGATACTGTTTGATGCATAATAATGATAATGTGTAATTATATGGGGCAGCAGTGCTCAAACAGGTGCCGTGTGGAACCACTGGAGGATGGAACACAGACAAGTGGGTGAAAAATATGAAGTGAAACTAATGTGATTTTTTTTTGGGGGGGGGGATAATAACCAAACAACATTTTGCTGACTGGATCTTCTTCTCTTTTTTTGCAAATGATTCATGGAAATTGTTGTGTGTGTGTGTGTGTGTGTGTGTGTGTGTGTGTGTGTGTGTGTGTGTGTGTGTGTGTGTGTGTGTGTGTGTGAGTGAATTGGGCACTGAAGAAAAAAACTTAAGAAACCCTCCTCTAAGACATATCACAATAAGGGTGCAGAGTATTTTACACCAAACATAAAGCCTACCATAAACTAGTAAAAAGTAGATTTAAAATCATTCATAAAAACACCCAACAGGAGTGGAGTGTAAAACACAAGGCGTGTGGTGATGCTTAAAGTAGAGCCATGTAACTTCAATAATGAAAATAAAATGCAATGCAATAGGCACAGCTGTGACAACTGTTCCGTTCCTGTACCCCTGCCAGCAAAGGTTTTCTGTGCCTCTCTCTGGTACAGAAGCATTTGCACTGAGCTCACACAAACACTTGGTGCTTTTAAAAACTGCAGCATATGAAGCAACACGGACCTGCTGGGAAACAATAACCGTCAGATTAGTCCCTCCTCCCCTTTTTTTTCACCAAGAGGTGTTTGTCTTTACGCTTTGTTTTTTCTACAACAACCGCGTCTCATAATTCACTGTGTATGCAAATGGTTGAGTAACTCCAGGTAACCTTCAAGCCAAAGATACACACGGAAAACAATATCCTGTTTAAACACGAGCTTCGCTTCCCAGCCTGCCCCTTAATCTGTGAATTGTCCGCTCAAGGTACGTGTATAAAAGGATTTTCTGGGGAAACAAAGCTGTTGGTTTACCAAACAGATCTGAGGGTGGGATTTGGTAAGGACGGGAAAACTGCTTGCTCATCCTTTATCAGCAAGAGTGCATGAGTCAGCGCCGCTCTGATACACCCAGGGTTGTTACAACACACATAGGCAAGCACACAGACGCACACTCCCTCTATGCCCCCCCCCCACACACACACAGGCCATATGACTGAGTCAAGCTTAGTTTTTCGTTTGTAGCCGACTCGCGATAAGGATTTATGGGAAACATAGTCCGGTTAGAC
>NW_024582470.1:1336551-1345157 GCF_018398535.1 Haplochromis burtoni
CCTCCCCCCCCCCCCTCTCTCTCTCTCTCTCTCACACACACACACACACAGGCCATATGACTGAGTCAAGCTTAGTTTTTCGTTTGTAGCCGACTCGCGATAAGGATTTATGGGAAACATAGTCCGGTTAGACAGCATTCCATGTAGAAAAAACATGTGTGTTAAGCTTGCTGGGACTTAGTTACACACCCTAACCAGCGCGGAAATCTACTCCAGAGTAAGACTAAGGTAGGCATGCTTTCGTTCCTTTGTTTGTGGTTGTGTTGTATTTTATGAAGTAACATTAAAAGTATATCATGTTGTTGTGACAGAAGGGAACTGGTGAACTCTGACGGAGAGACTCTGTGTGTTTGCTGTACAAACAGATATCTATCGGTGGCCATGTCTGCCCCACGGTCGTCTGTGTTTACATTCGAGTCCACCGCTCATTCCTCCCATGTGCTGAGCTCCCTGGACGAACAGCGGCGGCGGGACGTGCTGTGCGATGTCACGGTAGTGGTGGAGGGCCAGAGTTTCAGAGCCCACCGCTCGGTGCTCGCTTCCTGTAGCGAGTACTTCGCGCAGAGGATCTCCTCATTCACACAACATGGGGCGGTCGTCACTCTTCCCCAAGAGGTGAGAAATCACGTCGTGACGCCACAGAGGTGGAAATTATTACACATGCACAAGCTCACGATAACAAAATGTTTTCTGAAAGTGAAGTGAGAAAGGCGCTTGTGAGGCTCGTTTCCTCACAGGTAGTCGCAGAGTTGGGAATTTGTTTGTTGTTGTTTTTTTAAATAATAAATGAGACCGACTGTTGTTTTAAAACGCACGGAAGCGCCAACATATAATCTCTGGCGTCAGTGGACAGATCCATATAGGAAAGATCAGGTCAAACCGGTAGTAGCTAAATTTTGGTTAAAAAGTCAGACTTAGAGTACTTTTTTTTATTCAAGTAAAACCTGCTTTCATAGACAGTCAGAGACTGTCATCATATTAACAGTTAATCCTTTTTATTTCCCGAAACTTCTTTAGTTGGCATAAATCAATCTATTTTCACATGTGGACATACAGTACTTTTCCCTTCATCGTCTACTCTTACAGGAAGTACAGAATTAGGCAGAACATGCTCTTTTTAAAAGAAAATATGTATTTGACCTCTTTTACAGGTGACAGTCACTGGCTTTGAACCCTTGTTGAAGTTTGCCTACACGTCCAAACTACTCTTTGGAAAAGAGGACGTCCTAGAAATCCGAAACTCGGCGGTCATTCTTGGCTTCAAAGACCTAGATGAGGGATGCTTTGAGTTTCTGCTCCCTAAGTTCCTCTCCACCACCACCAAAGGTCCTCCTCCATTCAAGAGAAAGACCTGTTGTAAAGAGAAGAGCAAGCGGCCGCCTTCAGAGGAAAACAGCAACACAGACTCTGACAGCGTATTGTTGGATGAAAAAGAAGTACAACCAGTTGCTGAGTCATCATGCCAGCGGGAAGTGGTTCAGGACTGTAACAAATCAGTGAACAACAAAGTGGGAAGTCAGAAGAGCACAGACACAAGTGTACTAGTAGCTGAGGGAACAAATGACAGTTTTATGCAGTGTCCAAAGTATCGCAAGTTCCAGCTAGCTTGTGGGAAGGACGCTTCTGTCTCAGAGAAGAGCCTGGTCAAAACAACAGGGGTCAGGAATGACTGTGTCATCTCTGACTTGCCGTGTTCCAGCAGTGCAAACAGTAAGAATGAAACTAAGACTGAAATCTCTGGAAATTCAGTCTTAAGTGGCTACAGACAGAATAAAGGAGGGACTGATGAGCCATGGAAAATTCAAATAAATGATGGGAAGACAGAGAACTGCTTGGGCCGAGCGACAGCTCTTATGGTTAAGAAGGACGCAAATGAAGGAGGGGGCAAATGGAGCGAGAAAGTACGAGAGAATGATATTGAAATGGACGACGGGCTAGAGGGTGCAAGTGCAATCGCCTCCTTGGAAATATCCAGTGTCCAGTCAGACTCCTCAGAGTCAAGCGCAGTGCTGACTGAGAGGTCATCAGGGTTAATGCTGCACCATGGCCCTCAAAGGGCCTTGAATGAGGGTCCTGTAATCTGTAGACCACTGAGGCAGGAAAGGTTTTGTATGGACATTGAAGAAGTAATAAGCCCTATTGTACGATGGCCAATCTCCAGTCAAAACAAGGCAGAGGATAAGATAGAGGGAGAGGGGAAGAGGGTAGATAATGGCTTTCAAGAAGCAAGAAAAGAAGGAAGCAAAAATGGAAGAGTAGCCTTGCCTGTAAATAATATCACTGCGGAGAAGGAAATGGCTGAGAGCCTGGCACGGCAGCTGGGATCTGATATAGACCACTGTCAGCTCAACTTTCATGACCCCAAGGGCGGATGTCCCACCAATATAGGGGCCCAATGCCCACAGAGCACATCTTTAGAGTGGCCGAAGCATAACACCCCCAAAACAAGCTGTCCCCTTTTCCAGGATCTGGACCAAAGGAAATATTCATGGAAAGGAGAAGGGCTGTCTGAGTGTGAGGGGGCATCTCAGTCAGGTGTGTCCTCCTTTAACTCGGGGGAGGACGGCGACTCGGAGACAGAAACGGAAGGAGACAGCGAGTCCTCCGCAATAGAGAGGGCCAGGCAGGTGAGAAGTTAAAATGAATCTCTTCTCCTCTGTCCGGCCCTGCTTAGCCACGACACCTTCTTGTGTAGTTCACGTTGTTCAGAAACTGCAGTGCCTTGAGAAGCATCACCACCTTGCCTGTGGGTGACTTCACTGTGCTTGTTATAGATACCAGTTTTTGGCACATTTTATCATATTCAAATTTGCTTTCAGGCAAGAGAAAGGAGAGTTGCCGTGGAGGCTGGTTAAAAATTCACCCAGCTGCGTGTGCGTTGGGACCGTGTGTATGCGTCCAACCAGCTGGTTCAGAGTCCAGTTTAGCTTACATTCACAGCTCAGCCTGTTGAGTTAGTAATAAGTGTGAGTCAAACAACAAGTCTGAAGAAGCTCTCAAGTCCAAGCTGACCACTCGGATTGGACAAATAAGGCAGTGAGTGTGCAGACGAAGCTAAGGTCATTTCAGAGGAAAAGCTTTTATTTATAGTAGATAAAACAGTACATGGCTGATACTGTTCCAATATTTCCTGTCCCAGTTTAGCAGCAGCAGGTTTTTAGAGTTAACAATTAACACCTTGGTAAAAATGTAACTCCTTGTTCACTTTTTTTACCCGTTTACACCACTTACAGGAAGTCCCACAAGGGACTTTGAATAAAACCAAAGTAAATGAATTAAATTAAATTCGATAAATTAAAATATGCACAGCCATAAGAAATACACACTGGCCGTAATCATTTCATACCAATAGAGAAACAGTTGTTTTTTCTGTGCCATCCTGTTTTTTTGTGGGTGTTCCCATACTCACATGTTATCTAACTTCCAGCTTTCTTTGTTTATTTATCAAAGCCTCTTGTAAGACAAACAGAGACAGTCCTGTGTTGTGATGTTGTGTAAAGATTTAAAAGTATGTCATTAAGGAACACTCTTTGTCTCATTTTAGAAACGATGTCATGTAACATTTTCTTCTTCTTTTTTTTCCTGCTGGGTTTCTTCAGGTGCAGCTGCCATTCTCTGTAGACTGGATAGTGGAGCTGAGCCGAAATGACTTCCAGCAGCTGCTAAAGCAACATGCCTTCACGCGTGAACAGCTGGACTTTGTCCATGATATGAGACGACGCAGCAAAAACCGCCTCGCAGCTCAGCGATGCCGCAAGAGAAAACTGGACTGCATATATAATCTGCAGTGTGAAATCAACAAGCTGGTAAGTATGTTTCGTTTTGGGTTTTTTTAATCAGTAAATTTATCCAAAAGATGCTCTCGGTCGTGCTAATCGGATTGTGTGTTTTGTGTATGTGTATCACAGAAGACGGAGAGAGAGAAACTGATGCTGGAGAAGAGCCAGTTGAGCCAGCTAAAGTTGAAAACGTGTCACAGTGTTTCTGCTTTATGCCAGAGGGTCTGCAGTGAAGCAAATCTGCAGCCAGAGCAGCTGCAGGTGTTAGCCAAGTACACCTCCCCAGACTGCCCTCTGTCCTCTTTCTGTCCTCACACAGACACTCTTCTCTCACAGCATGGGTTGCCACTCCAGCCATAGGTGTCCTCTGTGGGTGTTGAACAGTATATGACAAATGAGGAAGCTCCATGAAGTTCCAGCAGGGACACAGTCACTGGACAACATTGACTTTAGATACAGAACAAGCACACTGATGTGGCGATACAGGGTGTCAGAGGACTGCGGCTCCTGAGGTTTTTTATTTCAAACTGATTTTGAAGCCTTACTGTAACCCTTCTCATACATTATCTGAGGGCCTTTACTGTGTATTGTGGCCTGTGTGCAAGCTCCAGTATGAAGCAGTGGCTTTGCCAAGTACGATTTTAATTGTAATCGAAAAATTAATTTGCAAATAGAGGACCACAATCAACTGCATTTTTATTAGCTACCCTTTGATTTCCAAATGTATATCGAGTGGGCGGGAATGTGTTCCTTGTGTTTAAAATCATTTCGATTGTCCACCGGTTAGAAGTCCTTCGATGGTGTGCTGTAGCAGATGGTTTTTTTTAACACTGTAAATAGCTTACTATAGTTGAATGTCTGGGGAAGCAAAGCAACACAGTCAGGGAGACATTTATAGTTTTAACTGTAACCGAATGGGGACATACATTTATAACATGCCTCACTGCCTGACTACCTCAGGATGACGTGTACATACTTTACAACACAGGTCTCAGGTGTGAACAAGACTATTTGGCCAAAATTACCTCTTGCCAAGGGTGTTGGTTCAGCCCTCTTACTCAGAGTTAAACACACATCAGCATTTTGCACCAAAACCACGCAACTCAACTAACAAAACAAAAAGGACTTGACATAGTGTGGCATGTTTACTTTTTGTCTGGCTCTCAGTTTTCTGGCTGTCATTGTGGTTTTATATCATCCGCATTCCACAATGACACAGCTCTTTTAAACTGCAAACGCCTCTCACAGTTTTACTGTAACTCAGTGAAACACACCTCAGGAATTTTAGCTGAGTCTTTAGCTCCACTGCGTGAACAAAGCACGCCCGTCTGAGGAAAGGGTGGAATTAAAATGATTGAACCAGCCTCCATGTTTTCCTAACCTTTCATTAAATGGAAATATTGCAAGTTATCCACAGCCGATAAAGTTATCTTTATCGTTCGTATCTAAATTATTGGAAAAGATCAATAAGCACGCAATAAATAACGCAGTGATAGATTCAGATGTACAAACTGTTTTATGGTTGTCTTTTAGACTTTATTCTAGCAACTGCACTTTTTTCCCTCTATTCAGCATTCCGTTTATTAATCTGCTTTCTGTAGTGTTTAGCATTTGTTGCTTTGCAGCTACTCTTCTGGTTTTTCTGTTCACTATTTGCTGTTATTATATGTTTGCATTTATGAAATTGTTGTCACTCATAATAATCGCCTGAACGTAGCTGGACTTGAACTGATTAGTGTAAAATTAGATTTGAACAATAGTGTAAATCAGATATGCTGAGTAACCACACTGTGTTTTCGATGACAGTAAGCTTTGAGGGACGATGACAAAACAATCCTTTGCTTTCTCTTTCAAGCTGACTGCACACTGCACAAGAAATGCGTGATAACTTAGGTGCGTATTGCCCTCTAGTGGCAGTATGTGTGTTTATGCAATCATTCCACTAAGTACAGAGGAGTAGTTTGTACTACATTGAGCTCTTCTATTGATTGTGTGTGTTTTTTAAGCCATGTTCCAAAAGTACCGTTTCTTTCTATGAACTTTTGCAAGTGCATTCCCGATTTTTCTTATTTTTAGACCATATGTAAAAACAAACCAAAAAAACCCAACATTAAACTGAATAAAGAAGCATAAAGTTTCCCAAACAGTAAAATATGTTTCTTTGTCCTTCACTTTTAATCCCGGAAAACATCAGTAACGTTAATGAGATGTAATATTTCTTAGCATGTATGACAGATAGCTGAGCTTACGGGGTCTTCAGAGGACTTTCAAATTGGACATATTAATGATTTATTACTACACTACATTGTTAATATTAGTCCCTTTAAATTTGTAGACACTCTCTACCACTTTGTCTCACCTCTGTGCTTTTTAATCTCCTGCCTGATCTTCCTTTGTTTTCCCCTCTTTCATCACTGTCCCTTTTTTCTCTGTCAGGAGGCTGATTTAATTAGCAGCGTCTTTATGTCATCTCTTAGTTTTCTTTTATGTGAGCAAAAACAGCACGATAACACTACACCAAGGTTTTTTAATTGCAGCAATAACAGTCATTCTCACAGCTTACTCAGGGTGAAAGAATGTATGAAATTGGGTGCAAAAGGTCAAGTGGGTTAATTTGGCCAAATTGATTGGGTGGGAACCGACAAACGATAAGTTCCAAGGGCTTAAAGATGAGGAAATCACCTTAAAGCAGGTGGTCCTAAGCCTGGGAAAGCTTTCACAAAATGTGATTAAGTTCAAAATCCAGTCATTCTCGAGTGGCTGCACTTTTCTTTCTTTCTTTCTCTTTGTCTGCAGAAATTGGACAGCTTGGAAATGCACTGAATGAGTCATATTTGTTTACAACCCCAGTTTATTGCAAGTAAAGTTTAGGATTTGTATAAAAATACAAATGTAATTCATATGAACTGTTTCACTTCTTGGTCACTAACTGGTATCTGAGTCTTGAAGTAAAAGCAGCTGCAATGTGCCTAACGTTACAAGAGGTGGCTCCACATGAACAATTCTTGGCAGTGACCACAGGGAGAAAGGCATTGTCAGATCATCAGACCAAGTCATTTTTATGATCTCCATACTCGTAACTGATTTATCAAACTTGTCACATGAGATTAATTAAGGTAGCTGATTGTGTGCTAATAAAGTACAGAGTGATCTGTTTTAATCAGTGTGAAATGTTTAAATGTTTTTTTAAAGCAGTTGTGATGACAACTTCAGCGTGTCTGTTGGTTTACCTGCACTGACTCCTTGGTAACCTTTTGTTGCTGTAACATTTAAGTGTCTCTTCGATCTTCTCTTACTACCACCTTCTCTCTCTTCCTGTCTCACAGAGAATATATGGGCATTTTCTGTAGGTGGATCTTTGGCAGAGCCCGAGAGCCACACAGTGTGCCTTAATGTGCTCATGATTCCAAATTCCAGAAATCAAGAGTTAAAGCTACCCCATCTCTCATCACACAATGAGTTTAAACTTTAAGAATAAACAGAGAATGAAATAAAAATGGCCATTTGTTTTATTTTGTATGCCATATTTTGTGACTAATAACCTCAAACAGCTTTTCAGTGATTCATTTACAGATTGGTGACAAATTAAAGGAAAAAACAAACCCTGACCCGTTTACAGTCGAGGGCTGTTTTGCTATTTGCGGATATTTTTCTGGTTTGATTTGGGATCTTAAGCATCCTAAGTGACAGAAATGCCATGCTGTGTTTCTATCCTGCCCCCTGACAGCACAAGACAGCACAAGAAGGGTCAAATGAATGGTATAAATATGAAAATTATGATTTAGATGTTACAGCCTTCCAGAGTTAGACAATCCTCTTCACCATCACCGTCAGAACATCAATTGGAGAACATAAGATTTTTCAGGACACCTGCACAAAGTAGTTTCCTAAATAAAGAATTGTGTTGCTGGAGGTTTCATAGAGAAAAAAATACAAACCATTTTCATGTGTTTTGGACTTCCCCACAACTCCAGCAACACTGATCTCAGCTAAAGATAGCTATAGGAAGAATATTTAAGACAACAGTCCCCTTTTCTTTTGAGATCTTATATTTACGTTTAAGAGCAGATACACTGGATGAGTTTGAAAACAAATATCTGTACAAAATTTAATTGACTCCGACAAGAAAATGGTGAAAAACTGGATTATTGTAGTTCACGACATTTACATGATTGAGAAGCTGACATTTATTTTAAGACAGGAAAAGGAGTAATGTTTAAGTCTTGGGATCCTGGATTGACGATGTATTATCATTTAGAGCAGATACTTCCGCTCTCTACTTGCTAACCTCCTCAAAGTTATGTTAATATTACCTTATTTACTTACTTTCTTCATTGGTGTTGGGTTTACATGTGTTATCAAAGAAAATTATAATGTGAAAGCTGTTGTGGTGTGAATAACATGTACACCCCTGATTCCAAATAAAAATTTAAATAACAACAACAACAAAAGATCAAATAGGTGTTTATCCTTTGGAAAAATACATTTCCATCCCTAGATTGCTGCTCCGCAGATTTATAGACAAAAGACAACTGAACCTCTTCTGGCTGAAAGCACATGGTAGCCCAGTGACTTTCTTTATCTTATTTTGTCCTTTGTCACTTTTCTGGAAATCCTGTTTCGTCAAAATACAACTTGATGGTTTTCAGATGACTGAGCTCTAAAATGCTTTGATGCTTTCTTGGTAAGGATGCCTTAACATGCCACAAGCAGATGACCTAATCTTCTAAACCCTCGGGCAGAGATTAATCAACAATCATGTGGCTTCCTTATGAGAATCTTAGAGTCCTGATTCAGCCTCACACACACACACACACACACACACAC
>NW_024582470.1:1345177-1356979 GCF_018398535.1 Haplochromis burtoni
ACACACACACACACACACACACACACACACACACACACACACACACACACACACACACACACACACACACACACACAGTATAATTTTTATTAAACTAATAAAAGTTAGACACTGATTTTCTGTTCACTGTCTTACAGTGGTCCTCAGAGTGATCAGAAAATAAATGTTTGTTCCAGGTTAAAGTGGATGAATAAAGTCATTGTTTTATGAAGTTTTATGAAAGTGTTAGAAAAACAGATAACATGGTTTATATGTGTTAACTGATTTCACAGCTTTAAAATAAATACACAAGTACAATCTGCACACAGCATAACAACTAAAGAAGGGATGTTAAGTCTTTCTTTGCTTCTCAAACACACCATACAATGACTTCTCACAGCACATTTTCCTGTGCCTGTAAAGTGTAACGCTGCCATTCTGATATCATATGAGAGATGCATGATGTTTAGACGCTCTCATGATGAGCTAAAAAATGTGACATTTTTCTGTGGAGAGGCCCTTGTTTAAATCCACTCTTATGCAAGCTGTAAATAACCAATAAAAACTCACACTACCACATGACACTGCCATATAAACCTCAGTCAGCTATGGAAGCAACCTCTCATAGTACATTTGCAGAAATGCCAACAAACCAAACAATTAATTTAATCCAGATTAGTGGGCTGATCCAGATCAGGATATGAGAGCTAACTTAAATTTATATGTCTTAATTCACAGAAGAAGAAGAAGAAAAAGAATGGCATGAATTTAGAGGCTAATACTAGCAAGTAGTACACAGGAGCAGGCTCAATGCAAGGCAACTGGACAATCAGGTTAAGTACTAAATCCCACAATGTACCTAATGTATAAAATGTAAATCAAAGAATAGAAGCAAGCAAAAGGAAAAAAAAAAAAAAGCAGAAAACATACAAAATAAAAACTTCAAATAGCTAAGCGAGTAAAAAACACAGTGAAACAATAAAAAAAAGAGGAGAACAGGAACAAGGATGCAGAGATTACAGAAACCTGCCTATATGGGTATGAGCGTTGATGTGTGCCTGCAAAGAGAGAGAAATAGCTTCACAAAGATGTTGGAGGATACTCCAAAAAGACTCCAGTTACCATGGATACAAGGGGTTAGGTTCTGATGAAGAAAAATTACATACACAGACACTTAATAATCACTTCTGATAAAAGTGTGACTCAGGAGGTAGCGTGGGCCAAACTAACACTGTGAAGTTTTGGTAATCGGAAACTGATGGTTTGGTCCACGGCTCCAGCTGAAATGAACTGAACTGTCCTTGTGAGTAAGATGCTCTGTGAGTGTAGCTTGTAGCGTAAGGCACTGTGAGAGATCAATAACAAAGCAGTCCATTTACCATTTAGATGTTATAAGCCTAAAACCCAGTGTTTAGCAGTATGACAACCACTCCCCTACTATTGACAAAGACATATGTCTGGGAAATCTTTGACCACATAAACTTGAATTGCTCCAGCACGTCTGTTCCATGGCCATAAAAGTCTGTTTACACCAAGCAGGCTCCAGGATGTTTGTGTGCCTAAAATATTTCACTCTACTTCTTTGCAGCTTCTTGCCACAACCAAACTGTTACTACAGATATAACCAACAAATTAAAGTTCGTTAGTTGTGTGACAGATTTGAAGCAGTTTATCTTGATACATTACCCAGTGTTAAATACTCAAAGTTAATTATATAAACAACCTATTTGATTTTTTTATTTATTTTTTAAAAAGTGAAAATTTCACATCATTAGAAAATAGCAAAAAAATAAATAAATAAATGGGATCCTCTGAAAGAGGTCAGTACTGTTTTCTTTGGCTAGTGCAGAATAAAATTATTTGTATTTGCATTGAGTCCTTTGGGTGTGTTGCATCAAGCGTATCGTGAGAACTTTCATACCATTCATGAGGTGAAGATGTTGCCAGTCTTTTTCAAAGCGAGCTGTTGTTGTAAGAGTAAAAATTTAATTAGGTTAAAAAAAAAAAAAATAGGCAGAGATGACCAGAGATTTGTGTCTATGCTCTCTGGCTCAACACACCACATCGTGACGAAAAGCACAGACAGCAGTGTTATTTCATTATTCCGGCAAAAACTTCACACTCGCAGCATGGCACGTTACAACAAAAAGTGTTAAATAAATGAGCAACTTCAAGTGACTTCAGTCTGCAAGCTTTGGTTTGCTCCTCAAAAGCGCAACAAACTAAAATGTTCAACTCTAGTTTGGACCAAAGAGCCTAAACTGTTCCAATTGTTTCATAGTACACACCACCACTGCTCCCCTTTCCTTGTAAGATTCAGATGGCTTTGCCTCTTAGTCCTGCTGTGCATCCATTCTTTTTCAGTTCTCACACTGATCTGCCCTTTCATTATTTCAAGCAGCCAGAGCAGCTCATCTGCCTGTTGGAGTTGAGCTGCGGAGAGATGGTGTCGGGTACCACAGTTTTCAGGATGTCGTTTTCTGTGGCCATGATGTGCTTGACTAGGAAGTTTGCAGCTTCACTGATGTTGAGATTGTCCTATATGAGAGAGAAGAACTCATTAAAACAACGTCCCAGTTTTATTAACCTTGTGTCAGAACACTAACAGAGCATTAGAAGCATTTACATGATCCCACCTTTAAAAATGTGACCGATCGGACTGCTTTTACCGTCACAGAAACACCATCATGTATGTACGTCTTTAAATAAATGCAGTAAACGTTCTTCTGGCTGCTTCACATAAGGAGTGGGTACATCTGTTTGTATAGTCTACCTCTGACACTTCTGGGCAAATCTGCACCTTATAAACTTTGACCTTTCAGAATGTCGAGTCTTGATGCCACAAGCAGCTCCAACACGTCAGTGTCAACAGCAGATGTGTAAGTGCATGCGATATTAGCAGAATTCTATGCAGCAGCATAAAAGTAAAATAATTTTACGGCGTTCTTCTGGAAATGTCAACAAACACACCGAGTACTGAGCGTGAACATTTTATTTAAACCTAGTAATTTAAATGGTCAAGATCGCAGAACACCAAATGCATGTATATCATAACTACAGCAAATTATATGGTGCCTAAAACACAAATTATCCAGCACATTAAGCAGGTAGAAAATGTATATGTCATCAAACTGAGGTTTTATAATGCCCACTCAAGAACAGAACTGAAAACAGTGGGGCTTTGATTGGAAGCAGAACTCCCCGTAGGATGTGGGAGTTTTTGAACACCAGACAGTTAACAATAACTTATGGAATTTCTTCTAACCCTGCACTGTAAATGTATCTCATGAGCATATAAAAGCCCAGTTAGCTCTATGGAGATGATCATTTCTGACTAAAGTGACCAGAGTGTGACTCAGAGATGGCTGGGATTCTTTCAATCCTAAACAGTGCTTATATTTTGAGAAGTATCCCTAGATGCACTCTTGCTCGGGGTTGTATGTGTTTCTTTAATGGTTGCTCTAGGAAGCAACTGATTACCTTAGCTTGGCTTCTCTTCTGACACTTAGGAACAAAGCTAAAATAAATCTCTGTTTCAGTCAGATAAGACTATTTTAAAATGACTGATTGATTAAAGGAGCACAATATAGTCAGCATTTGGCATCTAGGCTCTTGGCTCATTATTCCCTGCTAATATATTATATGTAAAATTAGGGAGAGATGAGTCAATATCCCCCAGGGCTTACAGTTGGGTGCTATGGTGCTGGTGGAGAAGGATGCAGGGAAGCTGTGGCTACATGTTGGTGGGAGAGATGGGAACTATAACAGCTTAAAAAGACTTCCAATAGGAAGGGTGTGTCTGTTATATGATGTTAGGAAAATGAGGTATGTTCTGTGTTTGTTTAAGAATCTGTTTCATTCCATACTTCGGAAATGACTAGCAAACTGTAGCAAACGTATTATAACTGTACTTTGGTCGCACCTTGGCAGAAGTCTCAAACCAACCGACAAAGCCGTGGTCCTTGCAAAACTGGTCCATTTTAATGCCATTGTTGGTCAGCTCCCTGCCCTGGTCACACTTGTTGGCCAGCAGCACGGTGGCGATGCTCTTTCCATTAGCCAGCATTAATTTAGAATCCAGATCTTCTTTCCACTTAACGACAGCCTCAAAGGTTGTTGGCCGTGTCACGTCGAACACTATGAAGGCCCCCATGGCTTCACGGTAGTACACTCGTGTCATGTTCCCAAAACGCTCCTGACCTGTGATTCACAAACACAGACAAACACGGAGATTCATTCATTCGTAAGACAGCGTTGTTGTTGCCAGCATCAGATCCAATGACAGATTTCCATTGTTCTTCCTGCATGTTTGCAGCAAAACAACTAATACAGCTGACTGCAGTCAGCAGTGCCTGCATTCCCATGAAACAGCACATTCCTGTAGTCTTACCATCATGTTGCACATAAACATATGGCCAATGTGACTGCTTGATTTGCTTAATTTAGACATGCAATTTGCAAGTAGGTTAAAACAGCATTTATCCCTGTACGCATGTGAAAAGTCTATATGGAAGATGTATGCACGTGGGTTCATCTGAGCTTGTGCAAGAAATGAAAATTAGAGGAGCAGGTTAGCTGTTAACAACACATTCCCTCAGAGATGCGTGATGCTGTCTAATTTGACTTGTTGGTCCGGAACAGAGCGCGTAGGTGTGTGCATCCTGCTTGCTGTGCAGGAAATGTCCTCTCAGCAGAAAAGTTAATACTAATGGATGGATGAGAGGCCACTTCTGGCTTTAATAAAAGCTCTCTGAGAAAGACAAAGTGTTGCCATTTGCCATCATAAGTAAGGGGAAATTGATAGCTTCCTCCTTTTGTGCAAGACTGTATATAAATAATTGCCATTGTGTAAGAGAAGTCACAGACAGACGTGTCACATTTGTCACTTGACAAACTGTCATTCAGTACGCCTAGGGTGCGCTTTAAAGTTTTGCATGACTTCCAATCAAAGCATATGAAATGTATTCCCCGCATGATGAAAAGAGGATTAATGTTTCACTCCTCAGTGCCTATCTGCCCATCTGGATTAATTCAACCAGGTAGACAAACTAAATCAGATGTGACTTACTATATTTACTTGACCCTGACATAATCATTTAATTTAATGAAGAAAAATTAAACCCATAAGGCATGTACCTCTGTGTGTGTCTCACTTTGCTCGTTGTGACCGAGTAAGGTGGTTTTGTTTTTTTATTAGGGCTACAAAACACTCCTGTAACTCCTTTAAATCTCCCTCACATGGCTCTAATCACATGATGCAACATCATACCTTAAATGAATGACTGAACAACAGTGTGCTGGTCTTGTCTAAGCAGTGTGTGTGTGTGTGTGTGTCAGAGAGAGAGAGAGAGAGAGAGAGAGAACGTGGGTTGTGTCAGATACCAGCTCTCCACAGTGACAGTGCATCTCTATGTTGTGAACGTTTCATAAATATAGAAGAGTCATGCCTCGTTGTCACTTAGAAGATAAGTGTTATCTACCCAAAGGATCTTTTTTTCGGGAACTAAGCAGCACTGCTACAAATTTTCTAACTTTTTCTTCCTCCACTAGTTCTTTTACATTTCATATTTTAAAATACCAAAAGGAGGGAAAAAAATGGTGTAAACGGCGTACAATACAGATCCCTTACACCCGCCATAAACTTTTGTGGAGGAAAAGCAAGGTGCCAGTTTATTTGGCCTGCTGTCACACCTACAGACAGGTACAACACGTAACACACACTCAGCTTCTTCACTGCCCTACCTGCAATGTCCCACAGCTGGAGCCGCACCGTCTCTGAATCCCAGTTTAACACTTTCAGGGCGAAGTCAACTCCGATCGTAGCCCGGTAATTAGTGGAGTAGGTGTGGTGGACGTAGCGCCTGATGATGGAAGTCTTCCCGACCCCCAGGTCTCCGATGACCAGCACCTTATACAGGTGCTCTTTCCGGAGACTCTGCATACCATTGGAGTGTGAAGGATAGTTGGTCATCCCACCTGTCAGAGCTTAGCAGCGGTAGCAGTTTTCAGTAACTCTGACCTGGCTCGAGTGCGTTCCCCTGGTCTCCTGCGCGTCTTTCTCCGCCCTCCCTGTGGCGGGAGTGTGTGATTGCTGTGGGGCTGTGTTTGGGAACTTGTGACCTCGCCTCGCCACTCTGAGGAGACGTCAGTGAAGTAACAAGACTTTGCGAGTGTCTGTACTGGCCCTTTATACAACGGGTTAACCGTTTACGTGCTGGCATCACAAGTTCGTCTGACCGTTAAATATTAACGAAACTATAAGCACTAACTTAACAAGATCAATTCCCGAATCTTGCTCTTAAAGAAAACAAAAATTACACAACAGACACTGGTGCCGTTTTGTATTGCGGTAGGGTAACTGAGGATAACTTTTAATTAAGAACATCACGGTGTTCTAAACATGGACCAGCCAAGGAGCAGAGGTGGATAAGTGAGTCTGTATCAAAAATACTCTTAGTGATTAGTTTTAGCCAGTTAACAGAAACGGATTTATTCTGTAACTTCAAATTTGAACCACATTTGAATTGGATATTCATCTGTTTGGGTAGTTGCTATCTGTTCTCTGGGGGAATAAAACAAACAAAAACAAGTGCTGGCACATACGTACTTAGGTTGGTTGCAGAAGTATACAATGGATGCAATAATATTAAATGCTTTAATAGGATCTATATGTAAGTAAGTAAGTAAACTTTATTTATTAAGCGCTTTTCGCAGACAGGCAATCACAAAGCGCTGTACACAAATATTAAAATAAACAATAAAATCAATAGACATGATATACAATGTAAAAGATCAAATGTAAATAATGTAAAAAATATAAAATATGTAGATCAACAAAAGGCTTGTTTGAACAGAAGAGTTTTTAACTGTTTTTTAAAAGAATCCACAGAGTCAAGCAAACGTAATTGTAGTGGTAAACTGTTCCACAGCCTTGGTGCAACAGACTGAAAGGCTCTGTCCCCTTTTGTCTTCAGTCGTGTACGGGGAACAACTAAGAGACTCTGAGTCTGTGAGCGGAGATGACGAGCAGCAGTGTATTTTAAAAGAAGCTTGGATAAGTAATCTGGAGCCTGGTCATTTAGTGCTCTGTATGTTAAAACAAGAATTTTAAAGCGAATTCTAAACTCTATTGGGAGCCAATGTAAAGAATATAAGATGGGAGTGATGTGAACACGCTTGGTAGAGCGAGTTAGTAATCTGGCTGCTGCGTTTTGTATTGTCTGGAGGCGAGAGAGAGATGATACATGGATGCATATACAGTGAGACTGTGAATCTACTGTACATATGTTCCTGCAAACCCAGCCCTCATGCCTTCAAGCCACATTATGTTATTGTGTGAATATAAAATAGTCTGGAGGAGTGTGAGAATCATCAAATGCCTGTGCGTGAGCTCAGCCAAGAAATATATGTTTGCATTTTTATAGCAGTATGCATAGGAGGCTCAAAAAAAAAAAAAAAAAAAAAAAAAAATTATGTTGCACAGCCTTTTAGAGTTTTCACATACTGAGCAAACGCAGAGCTTTATGTTGCTTCAAAATATTACAATGACAAAACTTTACAAGTGTATAGTTTTAATTTCCCTTTGTATTGCTGTTTGACCCCTTTGCAGAGTACAGCTGCAGCCTGCTTAGTATTGACAAAACAGGATACTATTTAGCTTTCTGTCTAGCCATAAAACAAAATAACAAAATACAGAGAAGGTTAAATTCTTAAAAACAATATCCATCATATTCCTGGTTTTTGATCATTTATTGCTTACACGTATTTACAAAAATGGCACAAACATCAGACCTAAAATACTATGGCTAAAATAGTTGCAAAGCTAATTGCTTGTTTGTCCAAAAGCCTCTTGTAGCCTTTGTTTTCTCAGAAGAGATAATTATATAATAAATAATTTTAAAGTGTTTTTGTGGATATTTTGTTGACTCCATGTGGGGGGTTTTCACATACTACTCTAAAGAGGTATGTGCCACTCTGCCTAGACATCTTGCCCCACATAAAATTTTTCAGTTCCACCACTGACCTGTGGCAATGGGACTGAAAACACCTGAATTAGAGATTAAGTGATGTAACCCAATACTTTTGTCCACGTAATGTTTCTATATGAAGAATTTATATGTTGCAGAAATGTAGCATTTGTGGTTTATTGGTCTGTAAAACTTAGTAAATCAGAAATACAAATTATAATAATAATTAAAAAAAAGAACAATTGTGGAAATTGGATCAGAGCGTATACAGGATTATTTACTCAGGTTTTATGTACTTGTATTTTATTTAATTGTTGGTTTATAGCTCAAGGTACTGAGAAATATATTAAAATTAAAAGTAATTGAAATCATCAACAGCTACAACTGCAAAGCTGTATACACAAAAATAAATCAACAATTGCCACCTCAACCAAAAAAAAAAAAAAAAATCCTGAAAACACCTTTAGACAGAGCTACATTTGCAAAACTTCTGGTTTGTACTGGTTTCTAATTAGTAGAGAAGACATGATTTAAACCCTACTCTACTATTACTTCACTTTTCAGCTAATGAACTGACATATTTCATATTTGAATCTGTGTCAAAGATGGGGAAAGGCTCTGTTGTAGTCTTGCTCTACCTTGCAGCTGTATACTTGACTAAAGCTGGAGGGAGATTGAAAGGAGGTGGTAGATCCATCCTAGGAAGAGACAGAGCACAAATATTGACTTGTGGCTTTGTTAGACAGTTACAGTTGAATCTATAAAGCATGTACAGATATTGTATGCACATCTATTGGCTATTTTCACAGAAAAACCAATGTAAGCAGGCATAGGACATTTAAATGAACAGATAGTAAGACTTTTACCCGTTTTGATTTGAGGCTTTGATTTTATAGTTTAAATGTCATTTATTATGACACAAAGAGGCAAAGAGCAGCAACGAACTGAAGACGCTCACCTGTCTTCAAACTTGTGGTTGCACTGTGACCACAAACTCTTTGCGCACACGTTTGCTTCCTGTGTTGACAGTCAGTGTATAAATCCCTGCATTAGCATCAGTCACCCACCAGAGCTCCAGAGATTCAGTCTCTGACAACAGTTCATCATTCTGGGGCAAAGCATGATTATGTAGCACATAAAAAACTTTTATTTTGAAAAGAAGTCAGAGTTAAATTCAGTTTCAAATTCCAAGTTTCCTTTACCTTGGTCCATCTGTACTGTGCGTTTGGAAATGATGTGCAGCGAATTTTCACATTTTCTCCATTTTGGACTTCAACAGTGCCATTCACATCACATGTTATTTTAATGTCATCTATTGAGGAAAGCATGAGATTAATTAGATTTGTTGATCACACAAAAAACGTAAAAAAAATAATAATTAAAAAAAAAATCAACCAACTGAGTGATGTGAAAAGCACATTTTGTAATATGTCTTCTGCCAGTGTTGTGATCACAACATCCCTTCAACTGAACAAAAGAGTGTGTTGTGTCGTGTGTTATGAGACAAGTAATATGAAAAAGAAAACTGTCTTTTAGCAGAGCTCCTAGATGTGTTCTTTTCGTTCTTACTTGGATTTGCTGAGTAAATAGCTGCTGAGATTGGCAGAGACTGAGTGCTCTGATGCAACCTCAAGTAATGTGAAATATATGCAATACAGCATTAGATAGAAAGATGTTGTGTATTTCTATTTAAATATTAAATCCAGGGTGGTCTACAAAGTCTGGTTTAGGTACTTAGATATGGCTTTGTGTGTACTAGGTTCTCTTACCTTTGATTATTAGCTGTGTTTTAACCTTTTTGGATCCATCAGGAAAGGTGGCCATGTCACAAACATAGATGCCTTCATCCGATTTCTTCACATCAGAAAGTATTAGATGGGAACCCAGTACATCTCTACCGTTCTTCTCAATCTGGATGGTAATATTTTGCCAGAATAGATGGAATCCATAAAATTGGCTGTGCAAACCCAGCTTTGTAGTTTTATTTGTTTCCTTACTCCATTCAATGCTGACAATCTTGTTATCAGTAGCACTTTTTAAAGTGCAGGGTAAGGAAACATTCTGGCCCACTACAGCTTCCATCTTTTCATAATGGAACAACTCAACACCCTGGATCCCTGTCAGACACATCAGATAGAGTTAGAAGTCAATATTGGTATCGAATACCCATCTTTGCTGATTCATCATAACACACAGGCACGCACAAAAGGATATATACAGAATATAAAGAATTACCTTGACTGATAGAATTAGATTTGTTGATCACACAAAAAACGTAAAAAATAATAATAATTAAAAAGAAAAAGTCAACCAACTGAGTGATGTGAAAAGCACATTTTGTAATATGTCTTCTGCCAGTGTTGTGATCACAACATCCCTTCCGCTGAACAGAAGAGTGTGTTGTGTCGTGTGTTATGAGACAAGTAATATGAAAAAGAAAACTGTCTTTTAGCAGAGCTACTAGATTTGTTGTTTTTATTCTTACTTGGATTTGCTGAGTAAATAACTGCTGAGATTGGCAGAGACTGAGTGCTCTGATCAAACCACAATACAGCATTAGATAGAAAGATGTTGTGCATTTCTATTTAAATATTAAATCCAGGGTGGTCTACAAAGTCTGGTTTAGGTACTTAGATATGGCTTTGTGTGTACTAGGTTCTCTTACCTTTGATTATTAGCTGTGTTTTAACCTTTTTGGATCCATCAGGAAAGGTGGCCATGTCACAAACATAGATGCCTTCATCCGATTTCTTCACATCAGAAAGTATTAGATGGGAACCCAGTACATCTGTACCGTTTTTCTCAATCTGGATGGTAATATTTTGCCAGAATACATGGATTCCATAAAATTGGCTGTACAAACCCAGCTTTGTAGTTTTATTTGTTTCCTTACTCCATTCAATGCTGACAATCTTGTTATCAGTAGCACTTTTTAAAGTGCAGAGTAAGGAAACATTCTGGCCCACTACAGCTTCCATCTTTTCATAATGGAACAACTCAACACCCTGGATCCCTGTCAGACACATCAGATAGTGTTAGAAGTCAATATTGGTATCGAATACCCATCTTTGCTGATTCATCATAGCACGCACAAAGGGATATATACAGAATATAAAGAATTACCTTGACTGATAGGAGCAAGGAGCAGAAGAGTGAGAACCATTCTCAATACATTTCCAGTCATTTTCAAGGTCCCGATACTCATTACGGCCAATCAGGCTGAATGTATTGTGCCTAACTGAGGAAAGACAGAAACGATACACTGCCTGTTAACTGAGGTTTGAAAACCGGGCAGCACTAGCAGGATGGCTTGTCGTTACACGAAGCCACACAGAGACTCATCTGTGTCTTTCTGAAGCTTTGTGATTAAAAAAAAGTTAGTTGTGACAAAAAGACAACAAATTCAGAAAGCTGTTGATGTTTGATTTCAATTACAACCACCTGTCTAACGTACATTCATGCTTCCTCTCTTTTTGGACTCTGGGCTATCATTATTGGACTCTGGGCTATCATTATGAAGACGAGGACACTTATCGAAGCTTTATTGTGTGTATTCGTGGTTTGGGACTTGGGACATTGCGGTGCTCCTTGGGTGAGAACTGCAAAATATGAGCTGAGTATGGGTGAAACTTATTTTAGTGGCACTAGGTCAACTGTAGCAGTGCACCTGGAGACACCAACGATTCATCTGGCTCTGGTTGCTAGCTTAAATCGATATGAAGTATTACCCAAATTACAAGGTTCCCTTGTTCTGTATAATCTCTCACTTTCACTTAAGAAAAAGCAGTATTTGTCGTTAACATCTGCAAAGTACGAAAATGCTTTTAAATGTAATATGAAACGAAGGTTAATGATG
>NW_024582470.1:1369072-1492745 GCF_018398535.1 Haplochromis burtoni
TTTATTTATTACCAGTAGGCCAGCTCTAATAGTAATTTGGTATGGCTTCGCGGGCCAAATATAATTAGGCTGCGGGCCAGAGTTAGACACCTATGCTCTAGTAATATTACTGACTTTCTCTTTCCACTGTCATGGTTAGTATGGCCATTTGAGGGGTTTGTCACTTGAGTGTAAAAATACAGCTATGATAAACATTATTTGTATACATCAGTGTATGCTTTTCAAAATAAATATATATAAATATGCTAAAAACAGAAAGACAAAGAGTTACCCAAAATCAAGGTTTAAAACAAATAAAATAAATAGTTTTCACAGAATCCACAGATCTCAAGCTCAAGGGAGAGAGTCATCTGGGGACTAATATTGTGAAAGCTCTGTCACCTTTAGCTCTCAGTATTGTATGAAGCACAGCCAGCAGGCCCTGGCCATATCAGCTCAGGGACATGCTGGGGATGTATTGATGAAAATGTTCACTGAGGTACGTTGGAGCTCGTTCATGCAGAGCTCCAAAAGTCAAGCTCTGGGTAGTTACCCAACAATGAGACTGTGGAGACTAGTGGCAGACGGGGCCGGCTATACGGTGGGGGAAAGGGGGCAATGCCCTCTTAAACAAACGTCCTGCCCCCTTAAGTCAACTTTTAGAAGTTGAGAAAGAAAATAATAGATTAATAATAGATTACCCACAAACTGAATATGGACAAGATTTACTACAGTAGCTGAAAAATCCGCTTGAAAAGGCACAAACGAGATGATAGGTTTCACGTGTCGTTCGTTCTTTACCTCCGTGCACTCTTTGTACGCAGGCTACCACAGCACTCCCCAACTAAACATCCTGCTAAACGCAGCTTGCCTCCGCCTTCAAGTTGAACTGAAGTTGATAAAGAGCCCATGTCAAAGTATTGTGGTTAAGTTAAATCCAATTTATTAACCTACCTCTGAGATGAAGTGCAGCTGCGAAGAACGTACTTTCTCCTGTTTGACTACGGCAGGCAATGAGGTGCGTTTATTGTCTGTCTGTCAATTTGAGTTTCCATGAAACCGCGATAAACAGGTTGTTTTTTTTTATTACTATGCCAACCCTTTTTAGTTTTGTAAGTACTGGCTATATTGAGAGGTCTTATTTTATTCTTACTTCATTTTGAAAATTTATTTGAATTAGGCCATCCAATTAAGATATATTTTATGTTGTTGGTTGTAAAGATCTGGATGGATATTTTATTTTAGTCTTCTATTTCTATTCTTTTTATTTTTCAAAACATTGTGAATTCTCTCTCTCTCTTTTAAGAACCTACCCTTTTTAGTTTTGTTAATATCGGCAAAAGTGTGAAGTGTTATTGTTGGTTTTGAATATATTCGATATAGGCTATCCAATTGAGGTAAATGTCTTTTTTTTTTTTAGTTGTTAGAATCTGATGAGCAATATTTTATTTTATTTTATTTTTGGGGTTTTTTTTTTGCTTTTCTGTTTTCCCCCTGACGGTTTGCCACCTTAACGTTGTCAGGGGGTTTGCATGCCATAGTGACCATAAAAGCTAGACTATCAGTAGCTTAGCCTTCAGGTGGGACACCCAAGTTGGTCAGGTCTTAGGGTAGAGGCCTGACAAAGTGCAATCCACTTACATGACAAAAACAGTTACCCAGAGTAGGACTGCCACGATATTCGACTAGTCATGATTACGTTGACTATCAAAATCGTCAACAACTAATTTAATAGTTTAAAGCTTTATAACATCCTGAAAGACGCAGGAATAAGTAGTAGGATTTAAGAGTGTAATAACGGACTGAAACAGAAGATAGCAGCAATGAATGTACAAAGATGCCAGCTGCCATTAAACGCCAAAGAAGAAGAAGAAGAAGAAGCAGTCTCTGGTATCGTAGAAGCTGTGTCCAAATTCAGGGTCTGCATCCTGGAGGCCGGATTTGAAGGCTGATTACGTTACAGCGAAGCGACGAAGGCTGTCCAGATTCAAAGGCTCCTCAATATGTGGCTGACAAATGTGTCCTCTTTTTCCCCAGATTTTAAGCATGGGTCTGGTGTATCCTTCGTGGCCCAACCTATCCCAGAATTCATATTGCGGCCCAGCCATTTCCAGTTTCCAGCAATGGCGACAGCTACTTAGTTTTAATATTACCCTTTCTGGGTCACAAAATAAACTTTTAAGATACTTTTAAGAATGTAGCTGTGTAAACTTCAAATATCTGCTCGATTTATCAAGATATCACATATTTGCAAAAGTGCTCCGACGTTTTCGGAGACGTCTGTTACCCACTAGCTTGATAGCTAGCTGGGGGTTCAAGGCTCACTAGAGCCGGCGAACTCAGGTTAAACATGATAACTTCAAAATGTTATTGTTTGTTTTTTTTTCATTCAGTGTTTTATTTGTTCTTGAATAAAACGGTTTGGCTGAGATTAAAGTTATAGTTTTCAATCAGCTGAATAAACATCAAACAGAAAACCGATTAAACAGAAGTGTGAGATGGTTGAGAATTTACTCCAGTGTCCTGTTATAAAAAGAACACACCAGCACAGCTCAGGTTTGCAAAATTACATCTGAACAATCATCTCTAGGAAAAATAACCTGTGGACAGGTTAGATCAATGTGGAGATGTTTGGCCATAATGGTACCACATATGAAAGAGAAGCAAAACGTGTATATCGACACAAACACCTGATAACAACTGTTAAGCACGGTGGTTAAGGACTGATGATTTATGCTCGTTTTGCAGCCACAGGACTTGGTAAACTCCTCTTTACATTCTACAGTCAAATGTGGGGCCACCTCTCCGACAGCTTTGCTGAAATTGGCTCATGCCAAGACAATGGTTCAAAGCACAGCAGCAAATCCACAACAAAATAACTGGGAAAAAAAAGAATCAAGATGTTGCACATTTCAAGTCTGGACCTCAATCCAATGAAAATGCTGTTAAACCTTAAGAAAGCTGTCCATAAACAAATGCATGCAAACCTTGTAAAGAACAGAAGAAGTGAGTCTTGGATACCTGAAAAATGTCTGGCACTCACATAATCACTGTGATTAGTGAATATGAATTACTGTCACTATTATTCCCAATTCTCTCATCATTTACAGTTAAATGAAAATAAAGAATAATCACTTATTTTTTCTTCCAGAAAGAAATTAACGCACAGTAACCTGCATTCCTACTAAAATTTAGGAATGTAGTGGAGACTGGCTGCAAGCCAGTTAGAGCCCTAAGAAAGCTGTTTATTTACTTACTTTACTTTAAGCTTATTATGCTCCAACTATGAATAAACCTTGCCCGCTATCTTTTGAACTCGTAATCTCACTATAAATTTTTGGACTACAGTGTATGGCATACAAAATTATATCACGTTATTTAATAAAGAACGTCCTAGAAATGCCTTTTCCCTTAGGTTTCTAAAGTATTGCAGCATGATTTGACAGAAAGGGTGCACACGATCCAGTTTTCAGTGTTAAAAAGAGATGCGACTCATTAAAACATTGGTTCTCCAAACTGTGGAGCAGCCACCTAATCCAGTAGGGAACAGAAACCTACCATAGGGATTTGGTCAGCCAGAGGAAAAATACACTGTGGAAAAAACTCAGTTGCCAAACCAAAACGACAATAAAAACATAAATTCCTATAAAATGATTGCCATTTGTTAGTACTAGTTGTGAGTTATACAGAGATATTACATTTTACTTCAACTTTCTAAATATTAAAATTTAATCACTATTGTCATATTCATTATGAAGCATTTCTCCATTCCTTCATTGTAAATAAGAGCTATTAACAATAATTTACAAAGCGCTAGTTTTGAATGGAAACCTTTAATGCAGTAGAAGACCAAGCTGTGAATTAAATCTGCAAATCGGATAAAAAACATAAGACAACCATTCTCTAAATCATGTCAGAAAATAGTGGCATATATTATAATGAACCTGCATGACTGGTACAAGCTGCATGCATGCATATGTGGCGACTATCCATGAACATTTTTTTTATATTAAAAAAACATACTGCACATTTCAAAAAAACATAAACGCATTCCTGTCTGTATGGAAATATCAGACAAAAAAAGAAGCTAGGGACTGAAGCCAGACTGGAAATAGTAAAAAGAAAAAGGTCTGATAACCAGACATATGTTAGCTACCATGTCAGTATCTTCAGTTACATCTTAGAAGCTGAAAAGCTGCAAACCTATGAATCCATATTATTCTTGACCTTAAACCTCAGAGAGGCAAAAGTGCAGACAAAAAAGAAGAACAAAAAAAAAAAAAGCATACCAAATGAATTAAAATATTCAGGCACAAGAAATTTGAATAGGCTTACAGTAAGATTTTCAGTAGCATATTTTACATAACCACAAAGTAATTCAATGCACTGGCACACGTATAAGTAAAAAGCAAGGCTTAAAAAAACTGTTTTTTAGTAGAAAGAAAAATCTGGCGCAATTTAAATTTGCTTCTCTCCTCCTTAAACTAACCTTAAAAGCACATCAATATCACTATTAGTATTGTTACTGTGCTACTGTATATATTCATAATAGTATTTTGACATTACGATATTAAAAAGTAAATCATTACAAACATACCTCAGAGAGTGTAAACAAATCCTGACATCATGCAAACTGGAGACATTTTGATCCGCCACATGACGACAGTCATTCAGCACGTTACAGCTGAACACATCCTGAGGTGGAAGATCAGTTTGGTCCACTACAGATCTTGAAACTTATACATTCAACTGAGTCACAACTAGATCAAAGAATTAAAGAAGACATCCAAGTAGTCCGAACGCTGTTTGTGGGTTAGACACCTGATGAACGCGTCCACTGGGAAAATGTCTGACTTCCTTGAGACATAAAAAGCTTCTGTCCTCTTGGGATAGGAGGTGTTTGATCCTCAGTACATGAAAAAGGTCACTGAGAAAGAGAAAAACCTGATGGCTGATTTGCAGCATTTGACCACTTTTCCCTGTTTAGCATCAGGATACAAAATGCGCTCTCATGTCTTTTGTGATTGGCAGTAAATTGTTTGATTTTCGCATAAATACCTTCTTGCTTCTTCCTACAATCTGGATCCAGCGGGGTCTCACAATATTACATGTTAGGGCAGTTTGTCAGTAGAAAAAGTGCATAAGGTCAACAACAAGCGATAAAAAAACACATTTACTCTCTATGTTAATGATAAAAGATAATGAAAAATATCCAAGTAAAACACAATCATATTTGATGTTGGGGTTTTGTAGTAATTTTTAATTTTTCTAAACACCTGGAGTCCCTAGACCAATAGCCGTATCAAAGTTGTCTTTGGAGTTTAAAACTGAGTTTGAAACATGTCAGAAAAGCAGTAAAAAGTCTTTAAAATGCCCTTATTTTGATTTCAGTCCAATTTTTTAAATCCTTCTATTGGTATTCCTCTCTAAGTCCTTCAGTACTCAATGAGGTCATGTGTGGGTGTGCCCAGTCGCAATCTGAAAATAAGCATCTGTTCATTGAAAAAAACCTTAAACATTCATAATATCCACACGAAGAAAGGCATCAAAGAGATTGGTCCAGTGGGAAGTTTTGTCTCTTGGAGTTTAAAATACTCCCTGGATAGAAGATTAAAAAAGGAAAATAAGTTGTGGGAGGGGGGTGCAGGTTTAAAGAGAGGACGAGCTCTGGCTGTAATGTCTCAGCAGCAGCTGGTCATATTCAGCCTCAGAGGCAGGGGACAGGGAAGGGGGAGAGCTGCCATTGGAGCTCAGAGATGAGTCTCTAAATGGAGAGGGAGGCGTCAGAGCCATGAGCTCCTCCATATCCTTGGCCCGTCTGCTACTCACGCAAGTCCCGGCCAGGTGCTCATAAATCTTACCCGCTGGTCGATTCTCGCAGAAACTGGAGACAGCTGTTACCTCCGCATATGTGGTGACGGTGGAGGGTGTCTGTCTGTTCCTGGGCGCGAGGTACTGAGGTGGACACGCCGTGGTGTCTGCAGTAGCAGCAGGCAGAGCAGTGGTGGAGGGTGGGCTGACGGTGGCTCCCCCTGGCAGCATCATGGTATTCAGCTCACTGATGTTGGCAGTGAAACGGTTAACCACACTACTGATCTGGTCCATGATTGTGGTACCCTGAGTTTGGCCGCCAATCATCCCTATGCCAATGTCACCCACTCCTATGATGCTAATGTCTCCATCATTCAATGCACCAACATCTTGGCTGTTGTCCCCGCCCCTTCTTCTCACCCCAGCGGGGTGCTCGGGTAAATAGGTGAGTAAAACTTCTGCATCCTCAGCATCCTCTCCTCCCTGATGACACACCGCCTTCGCTGCATGCTGACTGATGGTGGGCAAAGGTGACTGAGAGGGTGTGCAGGTGAAAGACTGAGAAAGCTGTGGCTCTTCGTACTGCTCCTTGACACCGTTGTCTGCTGGTGTATCCCCATCTTTAGAGAATGGCTTGATGATGGCTGTCTGATTTGCCTCGACTGGATCCTTTTTCTTCACGTGAAATGACATCCTCTTCCACAGGTTTGGTCTGTATCCACGCTCATTCTGTGTCCATGTAACTGATTTCCCATTGGAACTGAAAATCACATGAATGGCAGTAAGTAATCTCATACTTATGGTGTAATACTGCAAGTTGTCAGTAAATATGTAAGTATTTGGTGTAAATATCTGTAATTTATTTCAACATCACACCAGGGTTTTTTTTAAACTATTATAATCCATGATGAGGGTCATATTCCAATTCCTCTCACGAGTATTTCTACTCTCCTATGTTCTATCTTTTGCCTGCTGTGTAATATTAAGTCTCTTTGCATGTTCTTTTATCCTTCCTCGAAAGAGAAATCCTTAAAGGCAGTGGGGATCCTTTGGGAGTGCGTAACCCAAATGAGGTTACATACTCCCAGCTCTGGGAGCAGTTTTTCTTGGCTTCATATTCAGCCTGTTGCAACAACTTCTGCTCTACGTGTATAAAGCTTAAAGAAGAGATGTGGATGGCTGTGCTCTTAGCTGTACTATATCTAAGCAGATCTTCCATATCGTTTGATGGACTCATGAACAGAAACAACTAAAGAAGGTGACTGTATTTTCTTCTCCAATCAGCAGTTAGTTAAACCTCATATCCACCGTATCACCCCAGCTGTCTGTAGCTGTCCCATTTTAGCTTCAGCTCAATCATATTTTTATCTTGTTGTACACTATGGGGCGATCGTGGCTCAAGAGTTGGCAGTTCGTCTTGTAATCGGAAGGTTGCCGGTTCGAGCCCTGGCTCTGATAGTCTCGGTCGTTGTGTCCTTGGGCAAGACACTTCACCCGTTGCCTACTGGTGGTGGGCCTGGTGGTGCCAATGGCAGCCTCGCCTCTGTCAGTGCGCCCCAAGGCAGCTGTGGCTACAATGTAGCTTACCAGTGTGTGAACGGGTGGATGACTGAATGTAGTGTAAAGTGCTTTGGGGTTCATAGGGACTAAATAAAGTGCTATACAAATACAGGCCATTTACTATGGCATTGCAAATGTGGCGTGCAACTCCTATCAAACGTTATTTTTTTTAATCGAAAATATCATCGGAAACTGTGCCAATATGGTCTCATATTGCTTGTCATTATAAATTAGCAAGCACTAAATATAACTTTCATTTTAAAAACATAAATTGATTCAAAGATTTTATCTCACAATGTGTCATTATACAGTTGCTAATGGAAAAAATAAGCCACTACTTAAGGAGTTCACTCTAGTTTAAATGCTATGGAGAGTAGGAAACACTTTAAAAATTCAAAACAGAGGTAGTCCTACAGTACATGACCTCATTTCATCTCATGGCCAAACCACCCTGAGCATGCTCAGTCAGTACTTGGATGGGATATCACCTGAAAATACCAGATGCTGTAGACTTGGGGCATGTGGCTCAGGTGGTAGAGTGGGTTGTCTACCAGTTAGAAGGTTAAGCCAAGTTTATCATATTACAGTCATCAGAGTGTGTGTGTGAATGTTAGACACAGCCCTTGAACATAGACAAAATGTTAAAGCTATTGATTGATAGGCTCACAGCTATGTTAATAAAATCTTTGTTTGTTTATTTTTATCTCTATATATATACGTTAATGCCAGCTTGTACCTTATGTTGTCCTGCGTAGAGCCACGACGTCGAAACAAGTTGGCCATGCTGCTAGAAGATTTGCCAGATTTGGCAGCTTTCTTAGCATCGCCCACATGCATGCGCACAACTGTGGATGTGGTGAAAGCGCTGCGGACATTTTTCTCGGGCTTGGCGAGCATGATGTAGACCTGATAATGGAAATGAGCAAGAAGGAAGTGTAAAAAAATGTGTGAAAAGGAATAATGCCAAACCAAACAGAAAATCTTTAGATTTTTAGGGTTTTTTTTTCTTTCTTACCTTGGGGACAAACATGCAGCAGAGAGCCACTGTGGCACTGAGGCTGACACTAAAGCACATGGTTATGATCTTGTAGTTGGAGCCAAAGTAAATTGGAACAAAGGCCAACCAGATGATACAGGTGGTGTACATGGTGAAGGCAATGTACTTGGCCTCATTAAAATTAGCTGGTACATTACGAGTCTGTGTGGGAAAAGGGAGCATGTACATTTTAAAGCAGGGCGTGGTAAAGTAAAACGAACAGTACACAGGAAAGAAAAGTGAGTAACAAAAACATATAAAAGTAACTGAAAATCTTAGTAAGCCTTGCATTATTGACTAATGCTATGTTGAAGTACCTTGAAGGCGTAGAAGGTGCAGCTGAGGATAAGCAGGCCATTGTAGCCCAGCGGTGCTACCACCCCCAGAGTGGTCAGATTGCAGATCAAGTGCACCTCACGGATACTGGGGTAATCATAGATCACCTAAAGAAAGGAAGAAGCTTCTCTAGTTGTATAAATAAATGTATATGACCATTCCCCACATTACAAAGGAAACCCGCACATACCTGTGGTGGCTCTATGATGAGAAGTGCCACAATAATCCCCAGCTGCAAGAGTATGAGTAGGAAGGCGATGACCAATTGTGCGCAGGCGGACATAAAACGCGGTTTCTTGGTACAGATCTTCTTTTTGCTGCCTGCCAGGATCCGTGCTATGCGGTTGGTCTGGATCAAAAATAGATCAAATGGTTATGCAGGCTTCAATTACATCGACTGTGGAGAATACATCTTGCACTGATTCATGACAATAATCCCCTTCCCAGTTCTTCAGCAGCAACCTCAGCCCACACTCAGACCCTCAACTTCTACCATGCTTCTCTTACAATTGGCTATCATTCAGTCTCTGGAGGTGGCTCTCCCAAAATTACTCTAGAGTTGCCATTCTATTTATGCTTGAAAACATAAGACTACAACAGTAGATAAGCAGTTTGATAAAAAGTAGTTTATAAAGAGAAATTTAAATGAAATTAGAAAGCCCTTGCTCTGTCAAAATTATAAAGTCCTTTAAAGTCAGTCATTTGGGACTCATAGAAAAAACATCTTCTTTGAGTAATTTCGTCTTCCATCCCCTGAAGCTCTCTACGCACTGCTCTTGAGCTAAGGCCACATGAAGCTTGGAGGTTTGTAGCGACTGACTCTGCAGAAAGTTAGTAAACTTTGCTCACTGTGCCCCTCAGTGTCCACTAACTCCAATTTTACATGGCCTTACACGTCATAGCTGTGTTGTTGTCATTCTCAATTGCTACCACTTTCATATAATACCGCCTACAGTTAACTGTGGAATATTTAGTAGTGAGGAAATTTCGCAACTAGTCTTGTTGCACAGGTGGCATCTTGTCACGGTACAACGCTGGAATTCACTGAGAGCGACCCGTTCTTTCACAGAAGCAGTCTGCATGCCTAGCTACTTGATTTTATGCACTTGTGATGATGTAGAATCGAAAACCGGTTCTTGTTGACAACCGGTTCCCACTGTTTCAATTAATTTGAATTGTTTGTCATTTTTGCAAACAATTCCCCACGTTGCAGAGCGTCATGTACCTGGCAGGAAACATGGTGCCTAAGCGGCACAAATGTTTGGTTATACTTTACGAGAACGGATGACAACAGGACAACTTGCAATACTTGAAAAGTAGATATTTCATTTAAGGGAGGAAACACTACGAATATGCAAAAGCATTTGCTCACAAAACACACGATGACCTTAAATGAATGTCGTGTTTTTAATTCCGCTCTCCGGACTCGTGAATCTCAACCCAGCAGCAGCGGTAATGTTTGCACATCCTTTCCTGTTAATACGGCAGGTAAATAATCATCTAACAGTGCATATTATGTTAGCACGATCTGCCTTATTACAAAACCTGCCATTACTGTGCATTTAGGTGACCATGATGAGAGAGGCAGAGTCTGGTTGGCTCAGATGCTGGCAGTTCTTGCTGCAGTCTACCAGTAGCGTCTCCTTTTAGGCCAGGATTGACGGATGTCACCGAGCAGTGACTAAGTTTGTGGTCAAAGGCTTGCATCTATTTGCCACAGCAGATGGCCCCGATTTTGTGAATGTGAATGTGTTTAATTGTAGGCAGGGACATTACTGGATATTCTTGTGTAATTTCTACAGAATAATTTATGTTATACTTTGTTATTGCTACAGACAAATACTTATTTTATTATTTTACATTCACAATTTTTCTTCTTCTGGGGACTCCGTGACACCCCATCGAAGAGCCGTAGGCTGTGGATCTCTTAACATCTCACTGTTGGGTTACTCCTAAATTTCTTGTTCAAAGAGAAGATATAAAACAAAGTTCTAAGCTAATCGACCTGTGTCTTCTCCTTTTTTAAAAACAAGGATCGATAGGAGAATCGATAAAGAATCGAATTGTTAAACAGAATCGAAAATGGAATTGGAATCGTGAAAATCTTATCAATTCCCATCCCTAGGTATAGTAGTGATAGAGGGATGGTGATATAGGGAAAATGTGATCAGAAGTACACATATAAATTTGATTTTGAAATTTCTGATCTTAAAATTAAATACTGTAGAATACCTATTTTAGTGCTTAAAAGAATAAGCTGATTTCAAATGCAGCTGATACACAATGAGCACCTGTTTTAACCCACTTAGTTTCATAGGAAGTGAAAGAAGACGCTAACGTGCATATACTTTATGTGCTTGTTCCCCTACCTTCTGATAACTAAACAGAAAAAGTACCTTGGTGACGAGAGCAGAGTAGCTCATGGCAGGGGACAGTCCGATTCCCAGCCGCTGGAGGTAGCAATAGACAATGTGCGGCTTTGCGATAAGACTGAAAGTACACAGGTAGCCCAGACATATTCCTGCCAGAATAATGTAGCAGAGCTCCCGACTGGATGACTTGACCACAGGAGTGTCCCAAAACCTACAGATAAATGAAACATCTAGATTCACATAGCTGATAAAAGATACGCAGAGCACCGCAGTGACTGTTTTACTTTGTCTAATTAAATGTTAGTCATACAAAAGCATGAGACATTCAATACTGCAAAGGATGTATTGCATATCACTAACTACCAGTTGCAAACAGGGACATCAGACTTTAAAAACATCTACAGAGTTGCAGTAAAACACCAACAGTAGGTCAAAATAAACTGATGTTAGCCCTTGCTAGTCCTGAATATGTATGTAAACATCCTGAGCATTCATAGTTAAATGTATAGATACTGGCTCCAATTACTTGATGAAAACAGATGTAACAAAAAGTGTAGCCATGAGGCCCAGGCAGGCAAAGACTACAGCAGCAATGGGCTCTGGATCCCCCCAGCGGACATACTGCACTGGAATTGGCTCACAACCTGAGGGGTGCAGAGAGATCATGATTAGTGAGAGAAAAAACATGAAAAGTTTCATTCAAAAATGTGATGCATTTGTAAGCGAAATATTAAAACTAGTGTATTTATGTATTTTCATGAAACAGGCAACAGACTGTAGCTTACTGTAGCTTACTCCAGCAACAGATTTTCACTCATGTTGCAACACTGTGGGCATCAACAATGTAACTGTTGTGTGTAAAATTTAGGAAAAAATATTTTTTTCAAACTAGAGAGGAAATAAAATATGATAGGACAGTTTACAAAGAAATCTGGATCTAGGTCTCTTTATATGTGAATACTATCTCTGTGCAGTAGTGGGTCTTTGTACAGAATGCTAGGGCTGTTAACGGATGTGGTCCACCGTCACTGCGGTGGACCCAGATTTCGTGGCTCCTCTGACCGCTGCGGAAACCGTGTAAGTGTAAGTGAAAGTGCCACAGATGAAGTAGTGCATACCAGTGAGGTCATCTGTGGGCCAGGAGCCAAGCTCACAGGCTCGGCAAGTGTACTCATCAAACACGAACTCGTTCTCTTTGCAGGGAGTGCAGGTCCAACAGCAGCTCACCTCTCCTTTACGGATCACCTGGAGACACAGACGCACCAGTATGAAAGACTGGAAAGGTCTCAATGCTCCAATGACAATTTCCTGTAGGTAATCTTACCCTCTGACTGCTCCACATGCTAAGAAAATGAGAATTTGTTCACCAGGGGAGCAAATGAAGAAGAAAAAAACGTCCAGAAGGTAATTGAGTCTCATTATTAACAAAAAACTTTCCTCACCATAGCAACACGTATATGAAGAAGTGTAGCTGGAAAAGGAAAAGTGGAAGTGCGGAGGGTTAGTGGTTAGTGGTCTGGAGTTTTAATCAGAATTACTAAAATTTTTGTGCGGAGTTTCCCATTTCCTTTGGTTCTGCCGCATCCTCTAATAGTGCGAAGGTAGGTTGCCTTTGTGGGTGAACATGATTGGGAATCTGTCTGTGTAGGTTCCCAGTCATCCAGGTCATGACAGTCTAAGGAAAGAAAACGACTGGACTTTCTCAAATTTCTTGAAGACGTTTCACCTCTCATCCAGAAGAGCTTCTTCAGTTCTGAAACCAAATGGTGGAAAGTCCCAGGTATTTAAATCCTTGTGGCACCACTTTTAATCATGTGCCCCACCACATGAGCCAAGATGTGGAAAAAAAAGCATGGGTCACTACCACAAGATCCGAGCGGGGGTTGAGGCCTCTGGGTAGGAATCTCAAGACTGCACTGTAGGTGGTGACAGTTTCTCTATCCGTTAATGGTCGTTGACAGTGGACATACATGGCCTCATTTACTCCTTTTACTCCCGGTCCAAAATATGAACACTGGCATCCTCAAAAGAGTGACCTTTACCCTTTAGATGTACAGCTGAGTCTTGTCCACTCTAGGTGACTGTTTGTTTTTTCCAATATGGAGGTTATTAACAGTTATTAACGCAAGCATAAACTTAAGAGCAAATCTGAAATGCTTGTGAGAGGTGATCATATTCTCGTTCTATTTCTTTCACTACATGTATTTTTCAGCCACTACAGGAAAACTTACAAGCCTATAAAATGCCATATGTTGTCATAGCTCTACAACGATTTCCCCACAACAGTTGAGATAAATAAAGGTGGTATGGTATTCCAACAGGCTGCTTCTGTAGCGGTGCACTGCTGCACATAAACAACAGGGTGTCAGAAGTAAAGAGGGATTCATATTAGAACTTAGGGGAAAATACTGGAGAGGGACACTTCAGTGTTCTTCGTGATTTGAATTATCTGGAGGAAGCTTAAAAAGGTCCAGATGGGAGATGATAAAAGCTTGAACAAAGAGCTTTGCTGAATCCCTGGCAGAGTACTCGAGGATCTGACTGGACCAGTTTTAGAAATTGTGAACCCGTGGGATCAATTTAAGGCTGCTGTGTGGGTCGTGTTTTTTCGAAAGGTTTCTTCATTATAACTGTCCCGAGTTGTCTGGTCTGTGGTTAAATGTGGTCATATGGCATCATGAATTATGAGCAGCATCAGAAAGAGAAAATGTTCATAATCCACCCTTTAGTTTGATGCACACATTAAAATCAAGTCATTTGCATTGTCTTTTGGTTTGATATATGATCTTGTCACGATTGTGTGTACAACTATTGCTACAAACTGTAAAAAAAAAAAAAAAAAAAAAAGCAAATACATTATAGATTAAAATTTTGAGTATTAAACCTTAGAGGTGTAACTCTGGCCCTTGAGTGCGCTGAACGGGTTCATACCTTAATCTGTGCCTTCTGGCAGGGCTCAGAGCAGACTGACTGGATGATTTCACTGTTGTTGCTCCAGATTTCTTCATCATTCATCTTTAGGCCACCCTGATCCCAGCTTCCCACATGGATGTAAGCGTATTCATCTTCACCTGTCTGCTTGAAGTTCATGATTTCATACCTGAGGCAAGCATGCAATATACACACACATTAAACAGCAATTTATGCTTTTCCTGCCCCCTTTTTTCTGCCTTTGCCATCTCAGGCCTTACCTGCCGGGTGAGTCTCCATTCTGGTCAAAGAGGATGGCCTCCCCAGATACACCAGTAAAGTTGGTTTTCATCAGGAAATCTAGCAGCTTGCGACCATCAATGGGACGCATGCTCTCACACAAACCCTGTGGAAGAGAAAGTGATGTCACTGCTGTCACAACTGATGTGAAAGCACTTAAATGTTTTCTATCAGTCCTCATACCTTATATCCTGGACAAAGTGCTTGTTGCATGGCATGTAGGCCATAAGCCATCGAATAAATGGCATTTATGACAAAGCCCATCTTGGTGTCTTGAGCATATTGATGCCGCAGAGACTCTCTCCCTGTGGACAGAAAGGAGATAGACAATAGAAAACCCTTGTAATGATAGTATTTTACTGATTCGTTAAAAGTGTCTAAGTAGGTGTTTTACTAACAAGTGCAAGTGCGGTTGTAAGCAGTGCTCTCCTGTGGATGTCCCTTCAACCTGCACTGGAAGCGGTGCTGCCAGAACTCGGGGAACCAGGGGTTCCTCAGGTTAGCGTCAGGCTTTAGGTTCAGGTAGTAATCATCAAACCAGGTCACATACGCCGACTTTAACTTTATAGTGATTCCCCCGGCTGCTTCCTTCTGGTAGCCATTAGTCACATCATACCTGTCAGCCCAGCCATCGCTGGACAGGAGGAAGGGAAAATTAGAAAAAAGTGCAACAGCTAGTTTAGGTAAGTACTGTTACTATTAGGATGTTATTCTTCTTATTTTTTTAAATTATTTGCTTCATTATTTATTTTTATTATTTATTCTTTTTATTTCATTGTTTGGCTTATAAATGTGAGTATAAAGTATATAAAAACATAGCTAGTGGGACAGCTAGTTCCCAGAAAGCATTCAACGGGTGTAGTGCACACAGCAAGATTTGCTAAAAACTTGTTATTGCCTGTTATCTGTTAAGCACAGCTGGAAAACTTGACACTTTACACCAGAGAAACAAATTGAAAAGGGCTACACTGCAAACTGTAAAAGAGACATCTCTTTAAAGCACCATTCAGGACTATCAGATAAGAATTATTCCTTAAACACACAAGTACAGCAAACCTGGAAATCGAGTGTGAATGTCAGCGATATAGAACCCTGGTGCTTTTCTGCCAAGTAATGCTTTTCAACCCCTACCTACCTATAAATATATATGGATTTTTATATGGATTTTTCAAAAACTGCCCAAGGGCAAGTGGCATCTTATTTCACAGGTAACAAATATTTTCCAATTTTCAGCAAAACTGACAAATACAATCATCACACCAGGAATCAAGAAACTTATGAAATTGATTTTTAGATTTCTGAGACTGTCACAGCTGAAGGAAATTATCTGCGAAGCCCACAAACAAGAAGCATGATCATATTTTACTTCTGTTATTAATATATTTTCCTAAACTTGTTCTATAGATTCACACTCCTTCCGAGTTTGCCTCAAAAATAAATCTGGGTCAGTGTTGCAATAAGCATTCATATGTTTTCCTATGAGCGCTTGCATCTATGCTTTTAACATGATCAGATCGTGTTGCCATGGCAACTATGCAGTGTTGAACTGCTTCCCCCTCCTCACTGCTTGCAGATATCTTGTAGTGGATTTAGAAAGTAACATAACACTGAATTCACGATGGAAGGGATTTTTTTTTTTTTTTTTTTGCTGAAAAGCTGTTGTGTTGATAATAATTTATTGGCACACAATTGCTCAGACTGGAAGAGACCAGAGGTGTCTTCATAAATGAATGACTGAAATGAGAATAACATTTACAATGATGACTCAGATAAGCCAACACAAGACTTACAAAGTTCTAAAAAATAAAGCATTTGTTTTAAGCATTTTCTATTGTTTTTGTTTTTTTTATTTCCCTATTTTATTCTTTAATTAATTTCTCAGATTTTAACAACTTGCATCTCTGCACCAATCTGTTACTATTCCTTTAAATCTAACTGTCAAGGTTCATAGTATATTGGAACTCAAAATTATGACAGAAAATATTTATTTTTGTTTGGCGAAGGACCTTAAAGGTCCTTTTTCTTAAAAAAAAAAATCCACCGCCGAATAAACTCCAAACAAACATCAGCAGACTGCAGTGTCTGCACATCTGATGTGGTGTCTTTTGAAAAACACAGAGGTCTTGGAGTCAATAAGCTATATCTATCAGTGAACTGCTTGAAAAGATTTCTACTCCCATCTATTATTATCTCTCCCTCTGGATACTTGTCTACAGTCAGAAAAAAGGCAAAAAAAAGAAGGGTGATTACACATCCACGCATGTGCATACATGTAAAAATGCACACTTCACTGACACAAACAATTGCACTCTTCTAACTGAAAAAAAGAAGTCATTTTTGAAAACTTCGCTAACCGAGCTGGAGTTACACAACAGTAGTGTGGGTGGATTTTTTTTTTTTTTTTTTATGAGAGTGAGGTAGGAGATCATTTCATAACTCATCCTTAGAGAAGCAAGTACAGAAATGGTACACTGGCATGAAAAAGGCAGAAATGGATATGAAAAGCATGGAGGGCTTTGACTCTGGATAGTTTGAATCACACTTGAACGAGAGCTCTAAAACCCACACATCGACCTTGGAGGGCAATATGCTGTATGCAGCATGTTGCTACACCACCTACAGCCTGAAGACTCACATAAACGTGCAAGGATGTGCATCCACAGACACACATACACACACACAGATACGTGTGAACACACATCGTTTTCTTATTTCACTTTAAAATACATGTATGAGCAGATTTTTATGAGGAAATACTTTAGAACTCCTCACTTCTATAAAACAAACTTGAGGCCACAAACGTTCCCATATCTAAAATCTGAAAATTTAACAAAACACACATACAAAAAAAATAAATAAATAAAAAAAATCCAAACCAGCTGTCTGACCAAAAGAAGAAAAAAAACACTCGTCCCACAAGCAACCAGTCCAATGCATCACACCAATTTGCAGGTGAGAAGCCAGTCGGGGGTTGGGTTGCTATGCTAACACTAAAAACTCCAAGTGATTAGTTGGAGCGCTTTGTAAAGGAACTGATGGAGCGTGTGTGTCATGAGTGGGCAAAGAGGAATATGCAGACAAAACAAAATAAATGAAAAATAACCTTTTATTTGGTTCAAAGACTAAAAATGGCCCAAACTGGAAAATCCAAACGCAGGCATAAGCATGTGGCACACGAGGGACCAAACACAGAATCACAAACAGAGAGAAAGACTTGACAAAAAGATCCAAGAAATTAGAAGGGAGGGCAAAAGTAAACCAAACACAAAGAATCAAATATTAATAACACAAAATCTTTTTGCCTTTATATACAAATGTGATACATTTTCATTTATCCATAGATATCTATCTACATGAGCTCAGTTTTGGATGCTGATCAGATGCAGCTGTATAAAACAGGCTTAAGTACCTCAGTTTAAAAGCATCCAGTCTAGGCATGTACTGCAAGGTGACAGATCTTTCAAGCTAATGAAAATGATCGTTTGTGGAGGCAGCTAACAAGAAATGCAAGAAAAATGTTGAGTGATGTTAAATACACATCACTGAAGGACAGAACTCATAAAACGCGTGCTCATTAATGCTTGCATGAATGCATCAAAAACAACTGGAGACAAATCTGACACCTCCGCAGTACGTTTCGAATCTAATCACCCTCATAATGAGGGACATCTTAACAAATTAAGCACAAGTTTTAATAATGAGCACATTTCAACAGCACAGCTACCTGAAAGCTCTGTATGGATAACATAGATGGTAGAACACAGTGTTTTGCAATATGTAGTTCAAGGTTATTTTATGTTTCCTGCTGTCAGATTTGAGCGACAGCCTACATATGTGGCTCCTAATGAGGAAAGGCATTTATAGACCACCAGGGACAAGAGCGAGCCAGAGAGCTAAACCTTAAAATAAAACATGTTATTCTCGGAGAGAGTGAAACCTCCTGCTAAATCAACCACCTCTTTCTGCTTGTTTTCTCCCCTTGTGTATCTAATTGAATGCTTTCCTCCCTGCTCGGTTTTCACAATCTTTGACAGTTTCTTCATTTAACGTATCGTTAGAATGATCTATGCATTAAACATAGGCCACATCAAGAGCAGATTTGATGTGGTATGGTGCGAGATCTCTTATAATGATGACTATGTTTTAACATACTGGACATCAGGAAAACAATGCTGTATCTAATGATTAGACTACTCAGATTTTCTTATAAAAGGGAAACAGAGTAACTGGAATACGTTGGTCTGGCACTATTTACTGTTGTGACAGCTATAATAATAATAATAATAATAATAATAATAATAATAATAATAATAATAATAATGTATGGCTCTGTTACCTTTTTCTCTATATGGAGCTGCAGTAGCAGTAGTAATTAAAATTTAATAAATGTTAATATATTCACAACTGAACTAAAAATGTGCAAAAAAGATGTAAAAAAAAAATACCTTTGATTCCATGATGTTGATGGATGCAATGAAAACACTGATGATAACAAGGATAATGATGATGTTGGTGATGATGACAGGAAGACAACAAATCAACAATCTTCTCTTGATGGTGGATATCAGAAGAAAATCTGTATTGGCAAGTAGCACATGATACTAAGAGGATTTAACAGCTTCTGATAACAGCAAAAAGTCCAACAATTAAGAAATGCAGTCTAAAGAATCCTACATACCAGAAGTCGCCACTCACCTTCCGACGAGGACGAACTCTCCCACTAGGCGTTGTCGTCTCATGGCCATCAGTATCCCTCGGACTGTCATGCCCTCACAGAAGCAAGCCACAACCCTGGCTTTGGGTAGATGGCCTCTGAGTTTCTGCAAAAGCTTGTCAAAGCTTTGCTCCCCTGCATTGCTGTATATCTTGTCAGAGTGGGCAATGCAGATCCCTTCTTTTGCTGCCATGTCTTTAAATGCCTCCATACCGCTCTCACCATAATTACCTGTGGAGGTAACCACATGAATGCAATGGTGTTCATAAAAACATAAAAGCTGGGGGTCTGTTAAATAGTTGTTGCTAACTTCTTCTTCTTTTGACTGCTTCTTATCCCAAGCATCCTCCTCTGACACAACAACTCTTTGAACATCCTCCTGCAATACATGCGCAAGTCTTCATCGTCACATTACCCCAGTTCTTGAAAATTGCTACCAGTACACTTCTTCTCCATTCCTGAGGCATTCTACAGGATTGTGTTTAAAAATCTGGCCAAAAAGTCCACTGTCATCTCTCTTAGACATCTCCACACCTCCAAAATGGTGCCAGCATTTTTTCCATTCCTCATCCTCTTCATAACTGCAGTCACTTTTTTCTTACTAATCTTCTGCGCTTCCTGCTTCACTGACTATCTTCCATCTGTCCTCCTCCCTGTGACATTTTATTCATCAGCTTTAAAAGTACTCCCACCATCTTCTCAGCAAACTCTCTTCACATGTTAGTACATTTCCATCTCTGTCCTTAATCATCCGAACCTGCTGCACATCCTTTCCAGCTTGTGTATCATTCTCATCTAAATTTCAAATTTATCTCTGACTTTTCCAACAATTTTGTTCACATTACTGTACAAAAATTGCTTCAGCATCTTCATTGTGATGTTTCTAACACATTTACTGCTTAGCCCAATTGTTTTTAGTGTGCTGACACAGATACAGATGAATGAATGTATGAACACTTGCGTAATGCCAGCGCAGCACTTGGGAATCTGGTACATTTCCCCCCCAATTACAGGAATTGTCAGGGGTTAAACTTCCCTGTTTTTGCTAGAAATCAGGTCACCTACTTTCTCATGCTTCGCGAGGATGCTCTCCTTCTGACACTATTTGAAATATTTTTTTCTATCACTACACGTGAGTAACGTTGCTTGCGTTCTTGAGTGGCAGCAGCAACAGTTTTAAATTGATTTTCTGTGCTTTAGAAATGATTAAATTCTCTGCCATTCATACTAGTGATGCTGTATTTTATATACACTAAAATTGCTTTATACTCTTTAATGTTTCTCTGTGTTTGTTCTAACTTTCCAAGAAACTGGTTAACCTTCCATGGGTCTGAGAGTCTAACTTTTAAAAGACTAATAATCAAAGCTCACTCCATTTCACAGATATTTAAAAGTAAAGACAACCAAGGATGAATATTATTTATATATATATAACTTTCCAGAGTGGCGAATGCCTTCTTTAGCTGATGTAAGTGGTTCACAAAATTGTGGAAAACTGTTCAGGTAATATATATATATATATATATACATACATAGGAAAAAATCGAAGTGTACACATGTAATTACATTCATGAAATAAGAAATAGAAAGTCAGCTGGATAACCCCCATTGTGGACTACATGTTAAAAAATGCTAGAAGAATAGATGTAGTGTAAACATCAGACTACTTTGGAGAAGAAAATTCAGCATGCATAACACACTTACTTTAAATCCTCCCCTACAGTAGATTGGTAATTATACAAAAAGAAGAAGAAGAAGAAGAAGAAAAAAGGAACAATCCTGCCTAAATCTGGCACTTAAGAGCGATTTATTTCAGAATTGTATGTCCTGGAGCCACTGAGACATTATAAAAGAGGCAGTAAATATATGGAAACCCTTTTGAATAAAGATAAGAGTGATGCATTCGGAGTATATTTTCTTGTGATTAGTTAATGTTTGTTACACTGACGTTTGCTTTTTGGGGAGTGTTGTGCATTGCAGCCTGGTGTGTCATTGTCGCCAGAGGACAACAATAAATATGAACGTTTATTACTTTATTGCTGGAACATTAAGTAAAGTTATATACCTGCTGTAAGAATGTTAGGCAGAAACTTAAGCATTAATGAAATAAGGGGACAACGCAGCCTGATACACAAACAGTTCAAAGCTTGTGACAATGATCAATTTATATTTTTTTAATGATCAGTTGTACATTAACAGACAATGAATTTGCCTAAAAAATGCACATTGATACGTTTGTAGGCGTGGATGTAAAGACAAAAGCACATTTTAGAATTATTGCATCACAAGGCTTTTTGAATTTTTCGATATATTCAGCTAAGCTCCTTTTGCTGTGTGTTGTGCTTTTTTTTTTTACACCCCCTCACAGGTAAACTTAAAAATGCTTGAATCAGATGAATGAATGGAGAGTCACGTGCTTCCTGATGACTAAAACGCTTTAAAATAGATTCTTCAGATGCAACTGGAAAAGAGCTGTACCTATATGTATATATGTGGTCTTTGGCAGGAACAGAATAAAGCAGAATAACAGAAAAATCTCTAACACTCTGACATACACAGTCTTACCTTCAGTGTGTATTGCAGACACGTAGCTCCAGTTGTATCTCTTGACAATGTCCACCATTGCTCTGGCCTGTTGCATATCTGATGGTACTACTCTCATGAAATATTTATACAGGCTCTGTTGGAAGGAATTTACATGATCACCAGTCTGGCAGTTTAGCTGGCTTATCTGCATGCAACAGCTCGTCTACTAGTTTGCATATTCATTCCTTATAATCTTTACACCATACCCATCGCTGTGCGCTAGCTTCAAGCAGATTCTCAAAATTGAGATCACGTTTTATCAAACATGATGTAAACCAAGCTGAAGTTTTTAGATTGATTTGTGTTTTTGTATTTTACATGAAATTCCTTTTTATCAAAACAAAAACAAAAAAACTCAAAGCACTAACTGTTGTTTTGTTTTTTTTCCTTCCCTGCCACACTTGCCACACATGTCCTCACACTTTGATGAGGACATGCTTACTGCTTTGTTATTCAGTGTGGATTTAAAGTTTGCAGCTCTGTTGTTAGCGAGTTTGTTGACTAGCCTTACCTTGTCACTGAGATCCATGCTGGTGGCTGAGTAAGCTATCTGTGGGATGTTGAAGAGCTGGAGGAGATTTTGCACCTGGATGGCCACAGAGCTGGAACCTGGTCCAATAAGTCCCACAATAGGCTTCTTCCCCTGAAGAAGCATGCTCCCTCCTTCTGCCGTGCATCTGCCCTGGCTCTCCTCCTCGTCGCTGGACACTAGTGTGTCCCGAATAAACTCAATACTCTGTTCCAGTGCCACGGCAGAGTGCCAGCACGAATCCCTGGTGTAGAAAGACTGAGTTAGCAATCACACTGTTTTGGCAGGAATTATGGGAACATGAGGTGAGGATTGTACAGTCTGTGCTTCAGTGATTTTGAGGAAACCACTACACAAAGACAATTTCAAAATTCCTCAGAAGTCTGGAATTCAATGTTTAGGAAGTCTGCGCTAATCAGAGCAGATCAGTGTCTTTTAAGGTCTTTGTAGTACAAAATCCCCACTTTGTTTTCCATGAGCTGTGTCAGGAAACACAAGCAGGTCATCACAAGCAGGCTTGCTGATGACTTCAAAATGTTGCTTTTAAATACTGCATTTACTTCAAAAGAAACTACAGTCTACCCTTACCTGTCATGCTGCTTTTGTGGCTCAATTCCTCCAGCTACGGTTCACTTGCTTGCACTCAGCCATCTTCAGAGTCTATTTGAAAGTTTGCTTGGTTCTCCTCTGATGCCTATAAACATCTCCCCCCATGTACTTTGATACTGTCTATTCATTTAAAGCAACCAAAGTTTAGAAGCCTTCTTAAAATATCTTTCTGTGTTTAATATAATATTATAATTTATCTCATAATGAACCAGTCTGTAAGCCAAACCATCAGTTGAATAAAAATTCTTCATTGTGTAAATATTGTGTAAGGCTGACAACAATGTCCTGCTAAAACAAAAGGACAACACAGTGAGCTCTGTCAGTGCTGACCTGATCTCGCAGCCCAGGCTGATGTTGGGAAGGATGGTGGGGTCTGCATTAATTCGGTCCAGAGTGTGCATCATGGCTTCCACTCTCTGGATCCCGTACTGCTCACGGACCGCACCACACTTTCGCTCATGGACCTGATCAGCACAGATGGATCATTTACATTTGTGACACTAACCCCCTTAACGCCTAGTGTATGTGATTTCCCCCTTTTTTATCAATAAATTGCAAACAAAAAAATAACAAATGCACGATGGAGCAAATATGATACAAATTAAAATTCATATATGCAAATATTAATATTTTATTTGTTTTAATTGTCAGAAGGTTCAATAACCACTCCTGTTTTGCAAAATTTAAATTTTCTGGCGTTTATTTTATGACTCAGACTTTAAAGGGTTACGCTGAGATGTGTGCAAGCATATGCACATAAACACATCAAAATGTACCTTATCTGCAGGTGGTTGGTGGTGGACAGAGAACAGAGCTCCTATGATGATATCACCAGGGATATGTGCCAATACCCTTCTCTCGTTGTTCTGGGCATTGACCCCAACCTGGTCTTTCAAGCCCAGCCAGCTCACATCAGTTCCCAGCAGCACAGCCACCGCTAACAGCCGCACATTCAACTTCAGGATGTGTCCCATCCCCGTGGTCCTCGTTACACCTCCCGCCATCTTCTGACCACTTATAGCTGAGGTTCAGCTGAGGATTTTGCGTTTGGCTTTGTGCTTGTAGAGCCAAAGGCAAGGGTTGGATTCCTGAGCAAAAAGCATTATAGAATTATTTTAAAACATAAAAGTTCAGACAGCATTTTTAGGTACGATGAAAATGAAAAAATGTTTTCACTTTTTCTATGACATCCAGTTGCTGTCTGTGGTGCTGAAACGCCAATGCATCGTGTAACTTGGGTAAAACTGACATAGAGCCAGGTGTTTCAGTGGAGTACTACAACCTACTTAAAACTCGGAAATCTCCTCTGCTTTAATAATTCATCAACAGCCACAGAGTGCTTCGCATAAGCAAACTAAAAGATAGCTTCAGCCTACCTTATTTCTGCCCGTGCAGATGATATTCCTTCCGAGATCGTTTCCATCACCAAGGAGCAATTTTTAACAAATAAAAAGCGCGGCGCACTGCCTGGTTACAGCACACTGCAAATAGCAGCAGATAATGCCCGTTATTGGAACATGCTTGACTTACTGACGCACACGACAGCCCCCCCTCCTACTCCTTTTCCTCCTCCTCCTCCTCCTCCAAAACAGTGGAAAGCATGGAGCAACAACAGAAGGTATAACGATGGAATTCTTCTACAGGGGAGCTACTTAGACGCACTATTAAAAGACAAAAACAAAGGTGTGGGGGGGGGGGGGGGGGGGGTGAATGAAGGGAAAACAGAGGTGGGAGATCATTCGCGTGCCTTCCTGTTTTAATTGTTACCACCTTTTAATGAAATCTGCATAACTAGACGGCCCCCGCTCATTTGAATTTTTAACAGTTCATTTCCTCTGATTACATAAAAAGAAGTTTTAATAATTGTGTTTTGAGCCCATTCACAAATCACCATCTCAAAAATACTTTACTTATATTTGAAATTTAAATTCGTCATTCCAAAATCAGACCTGGCTGGAGTTTGGACTGCATGGAAAATGACAGTATCCACAAGAGAAGAGGAGATGAATTGATTGTTTCTTGGAATTCAACTGCAGCTTTTTCCCTCTCTTGCTTTAGGGCAGAATTTTAAATCACAGGTCTTATTTCTACAAAACTGACACCTCTCTCTGTTTCGCTGCATTTCTTTTAATGACATTCTGTTTTCGGAATAATAAAAAGGGAAGAAAGAAAGAAAAAATAAACCTGTGGCGTTACCATGCAAACCAGCCTGCAATCTCAATGTTGGAAGTAGAATCCAAGACATCCCACAACTTGTGTGTTGATCATTTTCACCTCAACAAAAAGGGCGTTTAATATGCTGTTTTTGATCATCTTCATCATCTGCATCTGAAAATAGGGGGAAACGTATAAGAACGGTGGGATTCCCTAACTTGCTTAGGGAATATAAATGTGAAAAAATAGTCACAGATTTGTTTGATTTAGTTACTTGAACGCAACACCAAGCTTTAAGAGACCACACTTTAGCTATTCACCTTAAAATAAAACACACACACACACACACAAGCCACGACGTCAGAAGCCAAAGGAATAGATTTTGATGAGAAGATATTTTGCAAAATTCCATCTGAGCTATCAAAATCCAGAAATCAACGCTCTCATGTGTGTACACAGGCAAATATAGAAGCTAACCTGTTCGCTGGTGTCCGATTTTGGTGTTTTCCTGTACATAAAGACAATTACATCATAAACTGTTAACCTAAACGTGCAAATTGGCGCATTAAAAATAACCAGATTGCAGGAAATTAAGTCTTTGATGCTCAAAATTATCCGGGGGAGGATTTCCCCGGATAATTCTGAAAGCCGTGTAAATTTGTCCACCCCCATTTAATGTCGCATCCAATGCACAAATGAAACCTATGCACACATATATCTAAGTAACTTACAAGTCACAATCACCTATTTACATCTTAGTAATTTCACCAAAATATGGGTGCATTTTCTACAATGTGTCAGTGAAGTCGAAAAGAGTATCTGCTCCTGAGCTGAGGCTTATTTATGGCTTATTTGCTGCCTTGGGAGACGGGCAAAAAGAAAAGGTAGGCCCAGTGAACGAGCAAGACGATATTTATGGCTACGTAACGCCCTCTGGTGGGGACTCGCTTGTCGACAAGGGTAATGTCCCAATCCCGTGAACATCACATGAAAATTTTTCCGCAAAGTGAAAAAGTTGAACTTTCCAGTGAAGTTGAGATAGCAGTGGAGATAACACAACAAACATTTACCGCTTCTACTGAAAGAGCACAATAAAGCTTTCTATAATATTACCACAATAAAGCTATTGCTTATGGCAGTTATCTTATCAGCTCGTCATATGAAGTCTCCTGTGTTGTGCACAATGGATCGTGACACCGGGTTCAGAATCATACGAATCAAAATTCCATAAGGGACTTTTTGGAGAATGCTTGGTTACACAACAGTCTACATATAAATAGCCTATACCACATACTAAAGTAGGAGGTCTGTTTGTTTTTTTTAAATCATATATGCAATGAAAATGTTCGTCTTTAGTGCATAATTTGAAGTTATTGGGTTATTTAGCAGTTATTACTCACTGATTTTCATTCATGTCACAAAAAGGAGAGAAAATACAACATGAAAGCAGATAAAAATATGAAAATGTGTTTTATGTTTGCTTGTCTTTGTTCATATTTCTCCTGTGGTTTGGGTACCGTCATGGTGAGTTTCATCCCGTAATGGCAGGAAAAACTGTTCATTTTAGTATGTGAGTGTGTAGATCATGAGTTTGTTTTGTTCTCACTATTAGGGCTGTGCACGCAGATATAATCTGAAACACATAACCTGTGAAAATAAAGAAGAAAGAACACTATTCTGATGTAAAAGTGGGCATACAGGTTTATCTTGCAGTATACTCATCAGATAACCAAACCCAAAAAAGCCCCACAGGCCATAATTATTTCAGTTTTACATCACTAAAGTCTGCAGGCTGTAGGCTAGATACTGTTAATCCCATTCAAAGTCTTATTTTTCATGGTAGAGCGCATAACCTCTCCCACCCCCATCCCCTGAAGTGAGGTGGAGCAGCATGTGACTGCCTCTACAAAAAAAAACTGGTGGGGGTAATGGGCGAGGATTTCAGCCAAGAATTCATAACATTTCTGGTTAATTTCTTGGTCTTGGTCTAACGTGAAAGATTGCTGTAATGTGGTCTCTGGAAATCATTTGTTTTCTTCTGTGTTTTGTACCCAGTTATCAACAGTTCCCCCGCTTGTGCGCAACTCAGGAAGCCCTGCGCACCAAGGAGTGCTGCCCGCCTTGGGAAGGAGACGGCTCGGCCTGCGGTGCCAGCTCGGGCCGGGGCACCTGCGAGGATGTGGTGGTCTCTGCGCACCCCGACGGGCCGCAGTACCCCTTCTCGGGATTGGACGACAGAGAGAAGTGGCCCTTGGTTTTCTACAACCGCACATGCCAGTGTACTGACAACTTTATGGGTTTTAACTGCGGGGACTGCATGTTTGGCTACTTTGGTGAGAACTGTAATGAGAGGAGAGAGTCTCTGAGGAGGAATATATTTCACCTGTCCAGGGCGGAAAGACTCAAACTCGTGTCCTACTTGAACCTGGCCAAGCAGACAATTAGCAGGGACTATGTTGTGGTGACGGGAACCTACAGGGAGATGCAAAACGGAACCAACCCGATGTTTGCCGAAGTGTCTGTGTATGACGTGTTTGTGTGGATGCATTACTACGTGTCCCGGAATGCGCTCTTAGGCGGGCCGGGGAATGTGTGGACCGATGTGGACTTTGCCCACTGGGCGCCCGCATTTCTCCCGTGGCACCGAGCATACTTGTTGCACTGGGAGCACGAGATCAGGAAGCTGACTGGAGACACGAGTTTCACCATCCCGTACTGGGACTGGAGGGATGCCCAGGGCTGTGACGTGTGCACAGACGAGCTGATGGGGGACCGGAGCACACAGGATCCCAGTCTTATCAGCCCCGGCTCGGTCTTCTCATCCTGGACGGTAAACGCGTTCACTTGCTCTCACTTAATTAAGGACGAGACAACCTTTCTTTACGCATACGGCAATTTTTTTAAACATAAAATATACAATAATCAACTATACAACAACTGCAATAATACAATACTGCTTTTGCAGTCAGCTTTTGGTCTCATACAGTTAACTCGGAGCAGGACTATTTTCAAAGTGTTCTAATTTCAAACACATTTTCTTTGCATGCTCTGTACTGTTTACTGTCTGTCTGCATCCACAGGTCCTGTGCTCCCAAGCCCAGGACTACAGTGCCAGAGGTGTGCTGTGCGATGCTACAGAAGAAGGGCCCCTGCGTCGTAACCCTGGGAACCACAATCGCAATTTAGTGGAACGACTACCAACTTCAGATGATGTGGAGTTCACGCTGAGTCTGACCAACTATGACACCGGACCAATGGACCGCAGTGCCAACATGAGCTTCAGAAACACTCTGGAAGGTCAGATAAGCCTGACCACATACACAAACCCAGACTGCAATTTACCTCTCTGCACTCCTATTTTTCACTATCACTCATACAGTCTTTGCTTTTACTGCGTTATTTTGATTCTCTGCCTGTCTCTGGGCACCTGAAATGTGTAGGCTGCCCTCGATTTCTTTGGTTATTTGCAGTTCATTTTGAGGCCTTTGAACTGATTTTTGCACATACAGTGAAAATGAAATTTGATTAAAATTAACCTCAAATTGGGGTCTCCAGTGTTAAAATTCACTCAGTAAAGTGCATCACAAACCCCCCCCAAAAAACTAGCCCTTCTTGGGTTTACTACCATATAATACCTGTGTAGGATTAAAGTACCTTCAGGATTACAGCAGTGTTTTGCACAAATTCAGCTGTCATAGAAAGAAAGGGACTAATCGATAAACATTTACAGAAATGTGACAAAATAAAGGACAAGTTTATCAGGTTGTTCGGACATGATGTTCCACCCAAACTGCATCAGTAACTTTGACTGTAAAAGCATCTTGAACCCTACTAGAAGGGATGGAAAGATATTCCCTTAATGAGCGTTTATGGTGATAACATAAAGCTCTGTCTAGCAGATTGGTCCAAAATCCTCAATAGCTGTGCAGTTGTGTTAAGATCTGTTCCCTGCAAGGGCCACACCATATGATTTACATCATTTTCATACGTGCCAAACTAGTCAGTGAGCCCACATAGATCATGGAGAGTGCATTGTCATCCTCTCTTTTAAAATGTTTCATGGAAAGTGATAACTCAGAACAGTTTATCACTGTTTTGCAGTGATCCTTCCTCTTAAGGAGACAAGTGGATAGACAAACAGATCCACTCTATCCCCTTACTAAAGGGCTTAAGGTTTAAAATTTATCTGTAAATTTCCTTTGACTGGAGCTGTATAGCTATATAGCTATAGCTACATTTTCAGACTTCTGCATTGAAGTGACATGACTTATGTAAATAAAAACAGAGTTTAATTTTGTGTAACATCAAAAACCCAACTACATGCTACTATGTTTGTCAAGCTGATGAGACACTTTTCATTTTATAGGATTTGGAGACCCTCGGACGGGGTTGGGAAACAGTTCTCGTTTGGGCATGCATGCTGCTCTACACGTGTACATGAACGGATCCATGTCTTCAGTGCAGGGCTCCGCGAACGATCCCATATTTCTGCTTCATCATGCGTTTGTTGACTGGTGAGAGACAGAAACACCTTAAAAACACAGAAAACCGTACATTTGCACTCAATGCTTGAACTTAACACTGGTACTGTATTTGTTTTTGTCCCTGTTAGCCTTTATGAGCAGTGGCTCAGGAGGCACAGACCATCTCCATCCCAGTATCCGGAGTCAAATGCTCCTATAGGGCACAACAGCGAATACCACATGGCACCAATCCTACCTCTGCACAGGAACAGAGACTTCTTCATTTCCAGCAAAGACCTGGGATATGAATACACCCACCTGCTAGATGCTAGTGAGTTACCCTATGATCGCCTATGCCAGTCCCTTCTTCTTCTTATTCTTCTCGTCTCCACTCATTGAATTTTGCCCTTAGGGGCTTAGGTCATTTACTTATCTTGGTTTATTGAAACCTAAAAATTAAACTCTACTGTTTTGCCTACTTTGACATAACCAGCTATGTCCTCTTTGCAGGTCAAAAGCTAGCAGAATCATTGCACCCTTCCCTCGACGAGTTGCGGGACGTGTGGCCGTGGCTGCTTCTTGCAGGGCTTTGTGGAGGAATTTTGACAATAGCCATAGCTGCTGCGGTCCTAACTACAAAACGATGGTACAAAGGATCATCCTGGTTGCGTGCTAGAAGCTGGAAACATGCATTTGCTCTCCCTGAAAGACAACCACTTATCCGGAGCAATGAAATAGAGGAAACCAACCAACATAACTACCAAACAACTATGTGAAGGCAAAGCCTGTCTAGCTTAGCCTTATCGATCTATGAATTTTAATATAAAAGCATTGTGAATTTTTACTTTGAACTATATGCTAACTAAAAACAACTTCTATGATATCTGATATTTCCAATATATTTAACTGTATTACAAGTGGGAATAAAAACCTGTGCATGCAGTAACATTCAAAAATGGATTATGGGCCATGTTAAGCTTTAAACATGTTCCTCCTACAACTGGTATCTTGTCAAACTCTACCAAGAAGATCTTTTCTGACATGGTCTTTACAACGTTTATGGATTTTTTTCAAGGGGCTGTTCCACAGTGACTCGTCACATTTATTCTCTAGATTTCATACAGTTTAGTTGATTACCTTGAAAATCAGGTCTGGAGTGTGTTGCGTCAGCCATATATACACAAACATTTATTATGGTTTATTAAAAGCATGTCATGTGCATATATACACAACTGCAATTCAGAGTAAAGAGAAAAGTGTTTCGTCAGAGCCTTTTTTTTTTCCTTGTTATGTTTATGTGGGAGTTGACTGAACCACATTTTGATTAATGTTTGAATTGATTCATGTTTGTAATGTGAAAAATGTTTTTTGGAAGAGAGAGAGAAAAAGTTTTATCTGCTTAAAAGTGAAGAACCGAGACTTCAACAGCAACGGGATTAGGTTCAGATTTCTAACCTATGACGAATGCAATAGATTAAAAAAAACACAGTGACATTTGTAAAAGTCCTTGCAATTCCAAAAGTCGATGCAGTTCAAAAGCTTCTTTTGAAAGGTCGCACCTACTTTTATCTAAAAAAAAAAAAAAAAGCATTCAGCTTCCCATACTCGTTCACTCATGAAAGAGTGTGAGATTAAAACAAAACCCTGTTCTGCATATGTTATACACCCATACGCCAATTTATTAGGTACACCTATTCAGTTTCTTGGCAACGCTAATATCTAATCAGCCAATCACATGGCAGCATATCAATGCATTTGCGGATGTAGAAATTGGTCAAGATGTCCCTTTTGAAGTTCACAGCGTGCATCAGAAATGGGTGGAAGGAAACATGAGTTTAAATCATCTGTGTGAAACAGAAATATGCTTTTGTTCTGTAGCTATGAGACTGAATGTACACTTGCTGACCACTTAAATAAGGTACATCTCTTTATTTATTTATTTTATGCATTTAGGCATTTAGACATAGCAAAGGTGACCTGCTGAAGTTCAAACCGAGCATCTGAATGGTGAAGAAAGGTGAAATAAGGATTAAATGACTTTGAATGTGTCACGGTTGATGGTGCCAGACATGCTGATGTGAGTGTTTCTGAAACTGCTGATCTACTGGGATTTTCCCTGCACAACCATCTCTAGGCTTTCCGATGCTTTCAGAGAATGGTTGGGAAAAAGAAAATGAGTTCCAGTGAGCTTTGCTAAAAAATGCCTTGTTGACATCAGAGGTCAAAGGAAAAGACTAGTTCAAGCTATTAGGAAGGTAACAGCAATTTAAATAACTATATTACAAAACAGGGTATGCAGAAGGGCACTGCTGAATGCACACGTTAAACCTTAAAGCAGATGGGCTACAGCAGAATAGAATAGAATAGAATAGCCTTTATTGTCATTGTACAGAGTACAACGAAATTGGAGTGCCACTCCCTTGATGCAAGTTTCAATAATAAATATAAATGTAAAATATAAAAAGTACAATAAAACAATCGCAAGTACTCAAACAATAATAAGTACGATATATACAGGATAGGAGCATTAATATAATGACAGTATGAATAGCAGCATAATACGGTATAGCTAAGCAGGTTCAATTGTTTTTGTGCTTATTTACTACGGTGATAGCTCTGGGAAAGAAGCTATCCCTGAATCTGTTTGTCCTGGTTTTATGTGACCTGTACCGTCGGCCTGACGGTAATAGTTCAAACAGTTGGTTGCTGGGGTGAGAGTGGTCCTTGATGATATTGCCAGCTCTGCTGAGGTACCGAGAGTTTGCAGTGACCTCCAGGCTGGGCAGAGAGCAGCCAGTGATCTTCTGGGCTGTGTTGATGACCCTCTGCAGTACTTTCCTGTCCGCAGCTGAGCACCCTGCATACCATGTTGTTATGCCGTACGTTAGGATGCTCTCTATGGTGGCTCTGTAAAATGTCACCAGCAGCCTCTCCTCCAGGTTGTTCCTCCTGAGCACTCTCAGAAAGTGGAGACGCTGCTGGGCCTTTTTAACCACCGCCGTAGTATTTGCAGTCCAGGAGAGGTCATCAGAGATCTGCACGCCCAGAAACCTCATGGAGTGTACCCTCTCCACACAGTTCCCGTGAATGTAAAGTGGGGCCGGGTCTGCTCTGCCCTTCCTGAAGTCCAAGATAAGTTCTTTAGTTTTCGTGGTGTTCAGTTGGAGGTTGTTAACTGAACACCACTCAGTCAGTCTGTTGACCTCATCTCTGTAGTCCGACTCATCCCCCCTTGAGATGAGTCCAACCACTGTGGTGTCATCCGCGAACTTTATGATGGTGTTTGAGAGATGGGTAGGGGAGCAGTCGGATGTGTAGAGCGTAAACAGGAGGGGACTCAAAACACATCCTTGTGGAGACCCGGTGCTGAGTGCCCTGTCTGAGCAGCAGACAGGGTCACTGCTGTGAGCCAAGAATGGCTAGTTTTATGTTGGCAAACTTTGAGTCTATTAGTACCAAGTGATAATTGTTCAAATACCACAGCCTACCTGAGCGTATCCACCCTCTGATGGACACTTCCAGCAGGATAACACATCTCATCACAAACCTCAAATTATCTCACACCGGTTTCTTGAAAATAGCAACGCGGCCTCAATTTAATAGAGTACCACTGGGATGTGGTGGAATGGAAAATTCACATTATGCTTGTACTGATGCAATCATGTCAATATGAACCAAAATATCAGGAGGGTTTCCAGGTCCTTGGTGAATTTATGCCATGAAGAATAAAGGCTGTTCTGAAGACAAGGTTTATTTAGCAAGGTGTATATGTTAGAATTCAAACCATAGACAACCACTCCAGTTTTAAAATTTAATCTCAGAAGTTTATTTATTTTTTGGTCAGACAAACTGGTTCCCTTTCCTAGAACTTTACTTTTCCATTGCTTCTCCTTTTGCCAAATAACACTTCATACAATCTAAGCCTAGACACATGCTTTCTAGCATAGCATTTTATGATACAATATTTTGCTTAAAATACTTTGTATTTAATTGGCATTACAGTACATCCTCATTAAAACCAGACTACTTTGTTTTGACAAGAAATAAGATAAATACAGTATCTGAAAGCAAAACTTGTACAAAATTTACATTGAGTGTAGTGAAGTAAAAAACATAATTTGGAGCAAATTTACAATTTTTACTGAGAAAAGTATGGATAGTTAGAGTGCATCTCCAAAGTATATCTCAAGATAATTCAGCTGTGATAGTTCTCGTCTCACAATTGATTCAGAATACATTTCATAAAACAAAAGTTTGGATAACATATTGATGTAAGCGGACAAATCAAGACAATCCGGGGCAGCTTTTTGGTCTGATGTATTAAATTTATGAAAAACAAAAATGATTTTATTCCTGAAAATATGAGATCTGGTCACAGCCACGGTCCATTAGTGTGACATGGGTCTGCATGGGTGTGAAAGTGAGCAGAATTAAAACGGACAACTTATTTTAAGGCATGATGTAATTTTCCAGGGACTTCAGTGCAATTTAGCTGGGACTTGACTGGAAGCCTGCTGAAACTCAGTTTTTAAATCACTGTGGAAAAAAAAATTATAATAACAAAAGATTCTGTTACTACAAGTTGACCCCCCCCCCGGAAAAAAAAACCCCCACAAGGGAGGGAGGGAGAAAAATCAAGTTCTTTAATTTGAAAAACAAAAACACTGATGTTGTCAAAGAAAGGCTAAAGTTAAAGAGGTAACGAATTAACTGTGAGGCATGTGACCTTGGGTTCAGTTAAACATACACACCGTGTCTTTATTTTCAATCTTATCAGTCATCTTCATCTTCATCCTCGTCCTCACTGTCAGATTTTTGCTTCTCGCTCTCCTTGGGTGGAGCAGGAGGAGGAGGAAGGTCCAGACGGGCCCAGGACATCGCCTCGGACTTCTTCATGGCTACCTCGATCTTGGCCGCCATCATGTTCACCAAACTTTTACTCACGTCTATCACCTGCAAGACAAAATACTCCGTTAACAAACAGGGTGCGAAAGAAAAAAAAAAAAAATTAAATTTGCTGTTTTTCCCTGTTGGTTTCAATTACATTACAATTAAAGAAAATAAATGAGTTCAAACTGAATGAAATGTAGTGCAGACTAATAACATAATAATAAATAAGACTTACTCCCCAAAGGCTGATTTTCTGCTCAAATTCCTTCTCTCCATCAAATATAATGTGTATGTCGAGCTGAAGGAGAAAAGCAAAAATCAGCATTAGATAATAAGAAGGAAAAAAATCCAAACCCAAGATGTTTTGATATGAAGAGGAACGATCGGATAGACTCACCGTAGTGCTGTTGGCATCCACATAGCTTAGCTCTGGGACTGCATTCTTGGCATAGATAGAAATGATGACCTGCGTCCCAGTCTGGTGCCAGTCAAACCGACACGGGACCACCTTCTTACCCTGTAAAGAATTTTCATACAAGACAAATGTTCAAATTCAGCTCTTCAGCCTCCGCCAGCAGACACCACTAGATGGAGTCACAGGTGAGTTTCCTTTATGCAGGCCTGCACACATAAATGATTACTTGCTGCCAAGCTGGCACACCTACCGCATCTTTTTTCCTCCATAGATGTGTTCCCTTTGTACAGCCCTCTTGAGAGAGGAAGGTATTAAAGTCTGAGGTTTTCCTTTTACAGCAGCTCCAGTATTTCATCCTGGAGATGCAGGAAAGATATAACACCTGCTGGATTTTTAGCAGTCAATAACTTGTCACTCAAGAGAAAAGGTAAACAAGACTAACAGGAGAATCATAATGGTGCCTTCATGTTTCTTTTACAGAGAGCAGATCTAATATTCCGCATTAATGTAAGAAACACATTTGGAAAGGAATCGGGTGAATTTAACACTCTCTACATAATAATTTGAAAACGCGATCAGTAATACTAACCCTTCGTGAAAGATGGGAAATCCAGCATGGTATAGGCACACATCCGAATCACTTGCAGGTCCTTCAAAACTCTGAGGATAAAAAGAACAGTTGAGCCCTCAACAAACACAAACACTTTTTTTGCTTTTTTGTCAGGCGAAAAAATGCAAATGAGGCAATTAGCTCTTTTTTAACCATTAAATGTCTTGAGTTCAAGTTTAAGAATTCCAACTTTGTTACTTCAACTCTTGTTGAGTCTGAAGGCGCCCAACAACAACTTCCTCAACTGTCCTGCTTATAAAAATCTGAAGCTCAGCGGGGGAAATAATTATTTGATGCCCCGCTGAATTTGGAAGTTTGCTCACTGAAAAGAAATAAACAGCCTCCAATTTTTATAGTAGTTTCAGATTTAATGGAGCGAGACAGAATATCAACCATAAATCCATGGAAACAAACAAACAAAAAAATCCCACATTACATAAAAGTTAGAAGTGATTAGAGTGTAATTCTAATTAGAATTAAGTATTTTATTCTGATACTGTCAAATGTTGGACGAGAACCTCCTTCAATCAGCCAGAACACTGAAGATGAATATTCCAGAATTACAAAGACCCAAAATATACTGCTAACACAACAAAGGAGTGGCTAGCTGGTCTTTATACCCCAGTCCTATAGAAAATCTATGGAGAGAGCTGAAGCTTGGAGTTGCTTATTAGGAGCATAGAAAACAAAAGGACTGAGTTTCTGTAATAAGGCGTGAGAAAAAAAAAAAAAAAAAATCACTTCTGAGATATGTGCAAACCTGGTGACCAAATACAGGAAACATCTTACTGCTGTGCTTGCCAACAAGGGTTTTTCCACAAAGTACTAATTCATGTGTTTTGGGGAGATTAAATACTTTTTTCACCCAATGACATTCAAAAACAATTTAGAACTTTTATGCATTTTTTTTCTGGAAATGACAGTCTCTTAATTACTTTGCAACTCAGCAAACGATCATTTCCACTGTAATAGTCTATGTACCAATGTTTTAGAAAAATAGTTCCTGCTAAAAGTCCAAAAAAGTACCAATCCAGGCTTCTACAAAGACCCAATCTTATGGATAAACTAAAAGCAAGAAACCCTTGAGAAAATGTGTTGTGGCTTTCAAGCAAACAAGTTAAAGTACAATTATGTAAATCACTACAATCCCACTCTAAGCTTCTACTACGCACGTCAATGACAATTTTACTCACAATTTCTGTTCTAATGTTAGAGTTTCTGCTCTGACAGACTCGATTAGCTTGAGCCCCCAAAAACTTAGCTTTATATCTATCTCAGAGAAAATGCAGAGACAGAGGAAAAAGATCCACTTCCCCTTTTTCAGAGAGCAGTTTTGCAATACTATTTATCACGAACAACTCGGAATTACACATATACTTACAAAGAAACAATACAACCTATGAAACAAATGTGACTTCATACATTAAAGCTGCTGTTAGTACTTACTTTAGTACAGCCTCCGTTTTTACAGGACGTTCCAATTTTGATCTCGTCACTTTCTTCCTCTATAAAGAGAAAATAATTGAGCCCATGAAGAAAATTATAAAACAGTACATTGACTCTTATGAAGCTTTAACTCAAATTCTATTATGTGAATGACACAGACGATGGCAGCTTCCCAGCAGAAGTCCTACTGACACCATCACCTTTCTGTCTAAAATGTAAGAGGTAATGAGAGAAACAGAAAAAAAAACAAAAAACAAATTCAGCTCTTACCTTTTGTCTCTTCAGCATTTTCAGTTAGTTTAAGTTTCTCCAGCGCCTGCTTCAGAGATGCAGAGACTTTATGCTGCAATCTCACCGCTGGCTCATCAGGACTATAACAACAAATATATATTAAAATACTATAAGGAAAACAAAACAAAAATGTGCTTCTGTGTGCAGTAATCATTTGGAAGGGTGATTTTTGGTGCAAACCCAATCTAGGATCTATACTCTGCTTGAGAAGGGCTTTAATATTTCAGTGTTAAGTGCTTGAGCCTGTCCACTTTTAACAGTGGGGGAAACCACCCAGGTTATAAAACAAAACCCCAAACCTTGGTAAGAACACTTCAGAGTATCCCGTTGATGCTTAGCTTAGCATTGAAGATTTAAGTCCTAAAAATACCCCGTAAACAGAGCTTATTTTTCATGACAATTTAGTTGCCTTGACTTTAGATTTAACCAAACAGTAATCCGTTCAGCCTTAGGTCCAAGTGCAACACAGAACACACACACACACACACACAAAAATGACAACACAGAAACATGATGCCTCCAGAAATGGCTATCGCTCACATGAAAGCATTAAAAAACATAAAAATATGGCTGATGCCAACCTTGGTCTGCATATCGCCTCCTGAGGTTTCGGTGCAGAGATGATGTACTCATTAAACTTTGGCTTTTGGTCCTCTAACTCCTTCTTTTCTCCTGAAGATGTCACATCTGGTTTCACCGGCTCAGGGGGCTTCTCTTTGTTGTGGGGACCTTTTGTACAGCCCTGTGAGGAGAAAGTCACCGTGTTGGACTCGCACAAAATAAAAGCTCAGGCTGTTTTGGCCATGGCAAAGGTGCCAGTCAATAACTATGAAACAACAGACAACAGAGGCATCACCATGGAGAATAGAGCAGAGAAAACGACTAAGGTTAAACAGAGAACTTACAACAATGCTGAGGAAGTCTGAGAAGTCAGTAGTTCTTCTCTTGCAGCAAGACCATCCCTGAAGGAAATAACAGAAACATTAGCTTTGATCAAATAACAGGAAGAGGACACAAGCTAGCTGTGCATTTTCGGGTGCTTTACCTTCAAGGCATCGTGGAATACTGGGACTCCTGGATGATAGGTGCAGCCATCTGTGAAAACAAAATGCATCTTTGATTAACTTTGGGGAGAAATCGTGTAGTTGTGGGAACAATGACTGTTTACAAGTCTGCTCTAAATAGCCGCTGTGGAAAAGTGTACGTTTGTTTTGAAAAATGCTGACTGTAGTTGTAGAAAAGTAGCCTGAACGCTTTAGGGAGCTTTATGTAATGATGGGTAGTTTGCAGTCAAGTTTGGCCACTCAGAGTATTTATTAAAAGGTACTCAGAATGATTTAAAGACATAATGCAAAAAATTTGAACTGACATTCTAATATGTGCATATGTAAACTGTAGGATTAAAACAACAACAACAACAACAACAACAACATATATACCAATAACTACAAGAAGTGTTTACCTGAAAGACAGAATGGCATGAACATCCTTAGTGTTCAAAAAACAAATTTTTATTACTTGAGAAATCTACAAAGCACAAAGTACAATATATACATACACATTTAACCAATATATTAAAATGAGTATGAATATTTGAAAATAACAGATTTGTGATGCACTTTAGTCACACTACCATCATCATTATTTGAGGTTTTACTGTAACTCGTATTCTATTTTCATCATCTACTCTTTAAAAATAAATCGCTGCAGAACGAATAAAGGAAATTGGCCGGTGGGTACCATAAATCAAGCATTTTCCCTGTAGTACAGCCGGAGCTGTGCCCAATCTGTGCTTCCTGACTTTGACACACCTCTTGCATACCTCTGAAGGTAAAGATAATATACTCTACCGTTATGAGAAAAGAAGCATCCCATTAAAATGGAAATCAGACTGGACTCCTACACAGGGGGTGTACACAATGTTAGATTACTTGAGGATAGAGGTGGACCATTCTAAAGAAAGGAAATAAGTCACGTTGAGGTTTCTGTCGTGGGAGCTGAAGACAAAATTGCGATCTTGAATTTTATTTATTTATTTTTCAATGTGGCTTCATATAAACACGAACAACACATCTGTTACAAGGAGAATGGTGTGGCTTATAATGACAGCGATCGTCTTCCTACTCCACAGTATTTGTGGGGTTTGTAAGGTGACTGAAAATGCACATTTTTTTAAAGAAGACAAAAAAGGGTAGAATTTAATTAGTTATCCTTTACATGCATGAAATATTAATAATCACAAATTCACCATATGTCAAATAAAAACTGGACTTTAACTGTATAACAGGCTGGAAACGCCAAATGATCTTTGGGCCTCCTTTAAATTTTTAAGGTCTATGTCGTAGATCTATATTTTGCTAAAATTTAAAAAAGGTGTTTACATGTACCTCTTCTGGGTACATGCAAACACATCATGTTTGCCTGTGTAAAATGTCCTGATTTCTAACTGGTTGCTCCACCTGCTCTCGCTTTCACATATCGATGTTTAGCTGCTGGCAGTGAACACTCTGGGCTCAAAACACAGTTTGGCTTCCCTCAAGGGTAAGCCTGGCAGTCAGAAAAAAAAAAAGATAATGATAAATACATTGCACTTCTTTTCATTCACTGTGTGTATCGCGGAGGAAGTAGTTTCCCCCTACTAATTTTACATCTTTGACTGTCAAGGGAAGACATGCGGGATATACAACTGCTTATTGAAACATGCTCCAAGTACAGAAAACACTATCAAATATAGAAACCATGTAGGCTAACCAGCAGATGGAGTATCATCCGAGTTATGAGAATGATTATTAGTTCAACTTCCAACATCAGGGTCAGACAGCCAACCTCAGTAACCCCAAAAGTCACAAGGGAGCTCATCGCTTTTAGTTGGTGCATGTCAGAGTGCTATCTGTGTTTGTAACTGATTTAATCACAAATACGTTTCATAATACAGAAGCACTTGTTACCTAAATGTGCATGTATTTACTTGTATTTTAAGGTTAGCCCCCCCCCTCCCTCCCCGTTGTTGTGCTGGTATTTTTTAAGGCTTTTCTTGTATATATTTTCTTGCACACTGTGGTGACTCTTTTAATAAATAGTTAACTGCCTACTGGTCCCACTCGTCTCTTCAGTTTTCTCTTTAAATTGTTTGCATTGATTATGGAAAGCAGTTAAAAGCGAGCTAGCATCTACTTTCTTCTAAAGCCAAGTGGAAAAGTTCAATGACTCACAATAATTAATAATTCAGTCACATAATTACCAGCCGGATGAACTATGATCACTATAAGGGATGCCGATTGTAAGCAAGTGATTAAAACTTCCAACGTTGAAATGAAAATGTGACTGCCGCATTCACACTACTTGTATGGCTACACATGTAACGTTGTATACGTGAATAACGATCTTTAGATACTTTATGTGGAAGGAACCGGCTTTCTGAAACTTTAAACCGCTTACAGCGTCCGCACAACCGTCCCGCAAAGTCTAACGTTGCCTTTTAATCGCAGGAGCTTAACATGCTAACTACAGCATGATAAAACTAACTCACAGAGGGCCCGTGTGTTATTTATCTGATATAAAACGAAGGAAACGAATGAATTAAGTTGAACAGCTAACTGACATAAGGTTAGCAACACGGGCCCATCGGGCCTGCTCACGGTAGAAATTTCCAGATGATGAGAGGTTAGCTTGCTAACACTCAGGGAACATACAATGGACATCGATAGTAAAGTAAGACCACTCACCGGCTGGGTTATTTTCTGGATCAAATCGTTGTCCACATCCCTTATTATAACACAAAACAGACATAGTGACTGATGGGAGAAGAACAACGAATGATCAGATTTCTAACTAACCACTACAGAGCTCGTGTGTCAGAGAGCTCGCCGCCGTTTGCTTTAAGGTGTTGAACATTACACTTCCGGATGTTGTCGGCTGCACTCGGCAAAGATCGGCGCTTGCCCGCCACCACCTCCAGCCTGTGAGCGCACTCCGGTCCCACACAGGCGACAGCTGATGCTGGCCGCTTCCAAACTTGCAATAAGCGACATCTTCTCTGGTTCACATCTCTCTCGGACTTTAACCTTATAGAAAACGAATGTAGAACTTATCTAATCTTAGTTTGGTTGTAACTATTGCAAATGCAAGCCGGGATAGCCCTCTGCACTCAGGCTTACAGTTATCAGGTGCATGGAACGGGGGCAATAGCTATATAGTTTTACGAGGATAGCTGCAGTGTACTAGATAACTGCCTATCGGGATATATCTAAAGGCTTTTTTTCGCGCATCCATAAGCGGCCATTTTGCCTTTCTTTCTTTTCTTTTTTGTAATTATTGAGTGAGAATGGGACAGGATTTAATTTCACTGATTGCATCGGTTTCATCTAAAGGTAGGTCACTTTGCAATGTGTAAGTGAAGTCTGTACAAATGTATGCAGTACCGGTACTTAAGCGACACACTGTAGCAACAAAGTGTAAGTTAATAAACTCGTGGATTTTGCAGAGACGCGTTTCACTGGATTACTGCAGGACACGATTGTGCAGATCTCCCGGCATAGCCTCTCAGCAGGGATGTTGATGTTAAATCGCTGGATTGTGATTGAAGATTTATTTATTTATTTATTGCTGGTACAGTCCTATCTATAGATCCGATATATTTCAGTGTTTCTCGAAGTTGAGTCATGATCATGTAGAGACCTATGGTTTAGGTGAATGGCACGGTATCTAAAGCAATAGTTAAAAAACAGCAATAAAAATTTGTAGGCAACAGAAGAAGAAAAGATTTTTAAACTTCTTTGTTTTTATTATTTTGCCCTTTTTGTTGTCTGACACTTGTTAAATTGGTTTTTTAGTTGGTTGTCTGTGCTTTCACAATGATGTGTTTGTTGTAATTATGTTCTACTTTCTGAAAATATCACAGCCCTGCTTGTCTCTGTTAAAGGAGTCTTTATTATTATGACCCCTGTTATTTTATTTAGATGACATGATGTGTTTCTGTGAGACTGTGCAAATGAGCTGTGGTTTGAAGTTGATTCGTTGCTTCACAGCCTTTCTCATTGTTTCAATGCAAAGTGTGAGCATCATCATATCAATGTAGTGATAATAACTCCCTCTAAAATGTTTTTGTGCCTGATCATCCAAAGTTTTTTTGTTTTGTTTTTTTATCAGCAGAACATACATTCCTACTGAATGACCAACTAAAATCAAGTCCTTTATTTTAATTGTGATTCTTTCCAAATACAGGGTGACTGGATGATGGGATAGTGATGAAGCCCAATCGGTGGGGAAATATGCACCCCCTGCCCAGCTTCTCTCTTCCTTTCCTTTTTATTTTCTTTTTCTTCTTCCTCTTCATATGTTTCCACTCAACCCATGCCCAGCTTCTGACAGATTCTAGAGCAGGGCAACGCTTGCTGCTCTTCACTCAGCCTGCATATAATGTGTCCATTTTTGAGAACTCTGCTGCAAGAACCTATACCAAAAGTGAAGCCAAAATGGGCATCATTCTCGGGCCACCTTGGTCTTTTGAGATAAAATACTCCATTGTGTTGGGAGACATTGAAGGCATCTTTCAGGCTGAAGATTTTGTAATGGGAGATTTTTGTTTTCTCCGCATATGCACTAATGGAGGTAGTGGTGCTATACTGAATCGGGAAGTACAGGATAATTACACTCTGACAGTTAAGGCCTCGGCCCCAGGAGGCCTAGAGGCTTTAACCACTGTTTATATCAAGGTCTTGGATACAAATGACCTTCGACCTCTATTTTCCCCAACTTCCTACGCATTTGTTGTTTCTGAGAGTGCCCCTCTGGGTGCCAGCATAGGACGTGTGACTGCCACAGATGCTGACGTAGGCTCGAATGGAGAGTTTTACTACTTTTTCAAGAATAAAATAGATCTTTTTGCTGTTCATCCGACGAGCGGGGTCATCACCCTGACTGGTCGACCAAGGATGGACAAACAGGACCGATTTGAGCTGGAGGTACAGGTGGTTGACAGAGGGATGAAACTCTATGGGAACAGTGGTATCAGCAGCACAGCAAGGCTTGTACTAACTGTGCAGCGAGTAAATGAATTTGCTCCCGTTCTTAGTGCAGTCGCTGTTGTTCCATCGTGGGAAGAAAAGAATCCCGTGTATGCAGTAATTAATGTGGAGGACAAAGATGAAGGAATATCCGGAGATATAGAGTGGGTGTCCATCATTGAGGGGGATCCCTTCGAGCAGTTTGTGGTTGATCGTTCGCCTGTTGGGAACGAGTACAGAGTTAAAACGTCGGAAGCTGTCAGCTGGGATACATTCCCCTATGGCTGCAACTTAACATTTCAGGCCAAGGACAGAGGTATGCCTCCCAAGTTTTCTAATACCCAAATTGTTCAGTTGTTGGTTACAAAACCGGACCCAGTGATGGCGAGTTTCGAAAAAGATGTTTATATAGTCACGCTGAGTGAAATCGCTCCCCCAGGCTCTGTTATAGCGATGGTGAAAATATCCCCGGCTCCTCTGAGAGTCAATTACAGCTTCAGCAACCCTTCAGATCCAGTGTACTTTGATATAAACCCTTTGACTGGAGTTATTATGACCACCAGGCAGCTTACAAGGATATCACAGGATTTCATGGTGATGGAGGTAGTTGATATGATAAGTGAGCAGCGAACAAGTGTCCAAATTCAAATCGAGGATGCTAATGACAACTCTCCAGTGTTCAACAAGCCATTCTACAATATTGTCGTCAACGAGAGCGTACCTGTAGGTACTGTTGTCCTTGTGGTCTCTGCTGTGGATGATGATAAAGGGGAGAATGGGTATGTAAGTCACACTATTAGTGGTGAACAGTCTCTTCCATTTAGCATAGACCAGAAAACAGGGGAGGTGAGAATTACTAGAGATCTGGACTTTGAATCATCAGATGATATCTACACTTTCGCAGTGCGTGCCTCTGACTGGGGTTCACCCTACAGAAGGGAGAGTGAGGTTAATATCACCATACGTGTAATAAATATCAACGACAATCAGCCTCTTTTTGAGAAGGTTTCTTGCAGAGGGATGATAAGCCGTGATTTCCCTGTCAACCAGACTGTTGTCACCTTGTCAGCAATTGACATGGATGAGCTAGGACTAGTTGAGTACAAGATACTCTCTGGGAATGAGTTAGATTATTTTAACTTAAATCCAGACTCTGGGGCTTTGTCACTGAAAAGATCGTTAGCAGTGGATAGTTTAAAAAGTGGTGTATTCAACTTCAAAGTTGTTGCAACAGATGGAGAGATGTTCTCTGATCCCACATTTGTGAATATATCAGTGGTGAGGGGTAGGATTCCCCCCAGAGGGTTCAACTGCAAGGACACAAGGGTAGCCCAGCTTTTGGCAGAAAAAATGCTCTCAAAGGCATCTGCTATGGCTAGACCGAGACCAGATGAGAGCTACACAGATATTTTCTCTACGAACAAACAGCCTCCACAGTTTGAAGCCTTGCCTACAAGCATTCTCGTGAGAGAAGACCTCATTCCCGGTGCCAGTGTATTTCAGGTGCGAGCGCGAGATGGTGACGCAGGCTTTAATGGCCGCGTTCTCTTTTCCATTTCTGATGGTAACAAAGAAAACTGCTTCAATATAAACATGGAGAGTGGGCTGATAACTATACTGCGGCCACTCGACCGTGAACGAGTGGATCGTTACTTCCTTAATATCACCATCTATGATCAGGGCATTCCTCAGATGTCCAGTTGGAGATTACTGACAGTGATCATTGAGGATACAAACGACAATGACCCTCAGTTTTATCAGGACAGCTACTCTGCCCTTGTTTCAGAAAACTCAGCCATTGGCATGGAGGTTATAACCATCACTGCATTTGACAGAGACATGGGTCAGAATGGACAGCTCTCCTATATAATGCTCACCAGTGTTCCTCAGTTTGGGATTGACAGTGAAACTGGAAGTGTATTTGTTGCTAGCCAGCTGGATAGAGAAACATTTCCAATATTCATATTGAAGATTGAAGTCAGAGACATGGCTGAAAGAGGCACTCGAAGGTCCTCAGTGACTACTCTAAGTGTAATCTTGGAGGATGTCAATGATTGCGCTCCAGCTTTCATCCCTACCAGCTATAGTGCTCGAGTACTAGAGGATCTCCCGCCCGGGACTGTGATTACCTGGGTGCAGGCTCAGGACCCAGACATTGGACCTGGAGGACAAGTTCGATATTCCTTAATCAATGACTTTAATGGCACTTTTGAGGTAGGTGATGACACAGTGTGAACAGAATCTTGCACACGTTAAGATTTTTTTTTTTACATTTATTGAAGTATAGATTGTTTATGATGTAATTATTTTTTATAGATCGGTCCTATAAGTGGAGTATTGAGAATTAGAAAGGAGTTGGACTTTGAGAAACAACAGTTTTTCAACCTGACGTTGCTTGCTGAAGACAGAGGAATCCCCAGCCTTAGGAGCCAGACGTTTGTGGAGGTAGAGGTGCGTAGCACACATGCTCAAATATTCTACATCTCAGGGATCACCATAGCAGATCATCTGCCTCTATCTCACCCTATCCCTAGCACCTGTCACATCAATCCGCTACATGTCCTCCTTTACTTCCTCCATAAATCTTATGTGTGATCCTAACTGGCAACTCCATATCTAACATCCTTTGTAAAATAATTTCATCATCCCTCCTCTCCACACATCTAAACAGTCTCAGTCTTGCCTCTCTGACTTTGCCTCCAAACCGCTTAACCGGACCCGTTCCTTTGACATACTTTTTTCTAATCTTGTCCATTCTGGATACTCCCAGTGATCTTCAGCTCTGCCACCTCCAGCCCTGCCTCCCAAATGCAAATAATCAATTTTGTCAGCTTACATTATTATCAATAATTTGGGGTGTTAAGGTTCCAGTCTTTTTGTTAGTGCCACCGTCTCCAAACCATACATCAAAACAGGTCTCGCTACCATTTTGTGAACCTTCCCTTTAACTCTTATTGTTATTCTTCATTGGCAAATCACCCCTGAGGCTTTTCTCCACCCACTGCACTCTTTTCTTTACCTCTCTTGTGTGCTGTCCAGAAAAAAAATCCAATGATCAATTTTGTCAATTTACATTATCATTGATGATTTGGTTGGTTATTTTCAAGGTTGCAGTTGTTGACAAGATGTCCAATTGTATTTTTTTTAGATCTTTCTTCCTTTAATTCTTCGCTCATTTTTATGACACCGGTTAGATAGATGATTAAATGCGTGACAGCATTTAGCTCACGGTACATTTAACTTCCAAGACAGGGAATAACGTGTACAAAAGTGAAATATACAGATGGTCTACTGATGCTACACAATTGCATACTACAGATAATATCACACAGTTTTTCTGTCATAATTAATGTGCACCATTACATTTCTTCAGGTGGTGGATGTCAATGAGAATTTGTATGCACCTTACTTCTCCGACTTTGCTGTGAGAGGCTCAGTGAAGGAGAACTCTCGTGCAGGAACAAGTGTCATGACTGTCAACGCTAAAGATGACGACAAGGGACGAGATGGCGTGCTGAAGTACTATATCCAAGGTGGCAGCGGCCTGGGCACTTTTACGATTGACGAAGACACAGGTGTGACACAAGATCAATTTCTAAGCCTATTTATGTAAAGTGAAAATCCAATAACCCATAGTGCCATGCTTAGAATATCAACATCTAAGTTTTTGCATAGGAAATATTTTCACATGCCTTTCAAGATGGCTTGCCTAGGTTTTTATTTGATTTGTTTAATTGTAATTTGTAGAGAAAGTATGGCCACTTGTCAGTTCTTGAGTCAATGTGAAAATGTTTGTTACAGAAAGAAATTCAAAGAGCGTGCGAGGTATAGCGACAGTCACTGTGTTAATGGGGCCTCACGTGGGAGCTGTGTACTGGGAGATCATTACTGTAATGAGGGCAGCATGGCAGCCACATTGGCTGGGCCTCAGGCCGCTCTGTACAACTCATCCAGTGCTGAGCGGCTAACATTGATCAAGGCTCTCCTGCACAACAGCCCCGTCCTTCCCAAGTACGAAGAAATCACTATGACTTATTTAAGGAGGCCTGACCCAAAATAAGCATGCACACTCCAACTTTCCTGCAGTGTGAAACTGCTGCTGAAGACATGTTGATCCAAACAAGAAGCCATGACTCACTCACCCAGGGATAAAATGAATCAAATAGCAAATGTGAAAATAGGACGCCTCATTTTAGTGCATATTGGGTCATGTACTATAGCTGTGCAACTTAAATTTTAGTCTTAACTGTGAGTATTGTCTGAATGTTAGGGGCTAACTACTGAAGATAGCACAGATACAAATGCACAAAACATCCACAGTGCCTCCCCCTTCCCCAAAAAGGTGCATGTCATTAAATGTAAAACTTGAAAATTAATAGCATGAGCACATCAATAAGATCTTATAATTTGCTTTTTTTTTTTTTTTTTTTTTTTTTTTGTTAAATCAGATAAACAGCTGTGTTGTGGGCACATGGATGTATGCTTAAACATTTATAGCTACTGTCATCAATACTTTTTCATGAAAACCTGAAAAAGTGTGACTAAGAACTCTTTCTTTTCCACCAGTCATGATTGCATCATTGCAGTCTCTGCTTTTGTCCATCATACCGAAGCTTTTAAACCTAACAGTTCAGTGTCTGTCCATGGTGCTGAAATGCTGAACCTTCATGCTGAAACCAGACCCTCATTTGCTCTTCCCTACATATAGTGAATGAGACTTAATATACTTGCAGGTAGTGAGCCTTCAGGTTCTCTTTCTTCTTCACATGGCAGTTTTTTTCTAATCCCATCTTAAAATAAATATACAGCTTTTGCAGTTATCGCTGTTGTTTATATTTTATTTGACACATCCATATTTTAATTTTGAATAGGAAACCTAGTTTCCCAGAGTTAGTATTGCCTGTCAAACCATTCACTGCATACATGAATAGTTTTAAATAAAAGCCACCAATCACTGTCTAAGCAGATGTGGCAAAAGTAAACAATACAACAAGGACAGGCGATGATCATGTTGTGATCATCATGCTATTAGAAAACTGTGCATTAAATAAAATGGTTAATTTTTGTAATTGCAAGCTTTAAACAGCTACATTTATATATTTGCATACTCTATGTATGCTGTGTACTCATCAGTAAAACAGTTTTACAGTGCATGTACTGATCCATACAAATGCCTGTAATAGTATTTGGGGTTTTTATTCCCTGGAGTATTAATACCTCAGTAAGGAGCATCAGAGCCAGTGAGAACGTTTACTGAGTGTAGATTTTCCAGGGGAAATCAGACTGCTTGTTAGAGCAGAAAGTGAAGGGAGAGGGAAGTGGAAGTGAAGCGAAGAGAGGAAGGAAAAGCATGCAGGGGAGTCAGGAGTACATAAAAAGTGTCAAAAGAAAATACAGCTTTCTTCCTCCCAGACCTATATATATATATTTTAATGTCTTCTGGAAAGTTTTTCTTTTTTTAACTTAGAGTTTTTTTCCCTAAGCATGTGAAATGCTAATGCCTTTTACTATCGAAGGACACGATACAGTAAGAACATGCCAAGTTTTCCCTTATCATCAAGTGCTTCATTTTATCGTGTAGAAGTCAACGTTGTCAGGCACGGACAGAGTAGCACTGCTTTGTACTCCCACCATGCATTTAGCTGCCATGTTGAGTGGCTTTGCTCTTGCTGCTTGTCAATCTGTGGCTCTTAGTGCCAGAACTAAATATGTGATGAGAGAGTGAGATGGACAGTGAGTGAGAGTGAAAGGGACAGAGAGAAAAATAGAAAGAATGAGAACTCTCTTTTGTTTAACCCGTCTCAGCTAATGCACCCCTTACTCCCACCCTCACTTGTAGTTTGTAAATCAGCTCTTTGATGCATCATGCATAGCCCATGACACCCCTATTGTCAGTCATAGCTGCTGTTAATGAGTGCCCTCTTTTCCCGCGTTTGATATTTAGATGTTTAAATGACTCAATCATACGTGGGTGGAAAACACATGGGCTAACAGAAAAGAAGACGGATCTTCTCTGGCTTTAAACCTTAGCTCCCCTGCACTTTGAACAAAAATTTGTATTCCTGTCATTGGTTTGGGTGGAAAGCAAGCCCTGCAATTTCTCATTGGACAGCTGTCAAACGCCACTGCTCCTCTATTAGTGGGTTTGCAAGCTCCAGGATTTGTCACAGTCAGGATAAGGCATTCTTTAAGTTACAAGCAAACACTTTTAAAAAGCACTCAGTCTTCATTTATTAAAATGAATAGGCCATATATTTTTCTGATGTCCTCTTTTATAGCACATTCAGAGCTATTCAGTTGTGTCTCAATAGAGAAATGCACACAATATTTTGTCATCAATCTTAGGATCAATTATTTGATATGGAGACATTAATTTAAAAATGGGATCACAAAACCTGTTTCTCAAGAATGGGGATGGTGAATAGACGCGGCAGATGGATGTAAACCCAACCAAACGCTGAAGTTCCAGATTAGAAAATGTGCTGTGACCCTTCAATTTTTTTTGTTCACTATTTGAAGTGTGTTATTTATGGTGAGAATGGATGCTGTCGAGTCAGATTTATATTGAATTCACTGAATAGTGCCTGTCGGTCTTAAAGTTCAAAGAGCTTTGGAAACAGCCAGCTCTGTTTTCCTTGTCTCTCTGTCAAGCTGTCTGACAGAGATGAGGTTTGAAAAGGACATGGTCAAGGACGACAGGGTAAGGGTGTATCTTAGCAAACACTTTTACTATGCATTGTGCGTGTCCTGGGCAGCGGCTTAGTCATAATCAGACATACTGCCACTTTCTGGCATAGTCTGATTTATTTGTGTGTACCTGGGGATGCAGATCTTGTGGATGAATTGAAGGCAAAGTTATGCAACAGATCTGCCGTATGACAAGCTTTCTTTCCTCCAACACCACAAACAATTATTAAATATGTCTGAAAAGATAAATCGCTGTCTTTTTCAGCATATTGAGAAAGAAGAACTGATGTCAAACTTGTTCTCAGGTTTCTTTGAGTACTTTGTTGTAGCATTGAGCATGATACTCCAGGGGTTGGAGTTCCTAGAGTTCCTCTTAGAGTTTTGACTAGAGGCGTTCATTTTTTCATTTGGTTAAGGGAAATGATACCCAGTTTAGCCTCATTTTTGCCCCAAAAGCCAAAATTTCTGCTATATATATATATATATATATACACATATATATACACACATGTATATATACACATATATATACACATGTGTATATACATATATATATACACACATGTGTATGTATGTATATATAAATAATGAGCTTATATTCAGATTATGTACGGATGATCTGATGCACTTAAAAGGGTTTAAAGAGGTTTTTCTGCTCTTTGGTCTGTGCAAGAAAAGAAAAGAAATTATCGTAAGTATAGCCATCTGAGAGAACCACTACTTGTGTTTCAGACCATATTTTCTAAGGGGCAGCAGGAAGCTGGGAAGCCAAAACACTTTGTCTCAGAAAGTACCGTAGATAAATTGAAGGGCTGCATCAAGGCACAGCATAAGATAAATAAGGAAATGTGAGTTAATGTACTGCTACTTTAGTAAAGTCTGAGATTAAAACATGGAGCTGGAAATGAGCACAGTAGATCACCTTTTCCTAGCACTTCTTTAGTTATTTATAAAGCAGCAGCTTTTCTTTTATGGTACCTACAGTACTGTGCAAAGTCTTTGGCCACCCCTCATGCCTTTATATTTTGCTTCCAAGGAGCCAGACCTATAGTTTTTAAAGTTGTCTTAATCAACAGTTATGCAGACTTTCCGAAGGTCTTTCAAATTTTTTCTTTGGACGTTGGCTGCTTTTTCACTCACTTTCAGCCCAGTCCCTGTGACCATTTTCAGAGCAATGTTTATTCTTGTCTGTTAAACTACTTAACACTGGGCTACGACTTAATAAGCCTTAAAAAGGCACTCAGCTCAAGCGATGAACTAGTGTTGGGTTTAAACATTAGACAACTTACTAAAGAACCAAGTTTAAATTGTATCTTTAGGAACTTTTTAAATAATGATGCAAAAATACATCATTTGTTCCAATTTCTTTAGTTTAATCTACATAAAAATGCCATCGATTACACATTTTCACAGCCATGAAATAGTGTTTTCTGCACCAACAATGTAATTACTAAATAGCTTTTAGCTGAAAACTTGGCATATTTCAGTATGGTGTTCAGTGTTTCCTTAAAAAATGGACAAGTGGAGGACAAAAGAAACATCTACAAGGCATCAACAGTATCTGAATGTTTTGTCCTTTAGAAATAGGAAAAAAATCTGGATTTTTGCAATGTACTGTAAATGGTTGTGGTTATAGAATTTTTTAATGATTAGGAATTTAGCATCACAATAGGCTAGACCATCCAACTGCCAATACTCCTGTGCAGCCATTCTGATATAATGAAGAAGATCTTAACCATGAAATAAAAACATTAAAAAAACCAATTAAATTTGAGCTTGCTCACCTGCCCAAGTTCAGCTTGTGTGACAGCTTGTTGGGTTTAAATGTATGTAAACCTAAGCACAAATGCTGTGCATGCTCATGCTGTGCAGGCTCTCTATGTCTCAAAGGAGCCTTTATTTAACAGGAGCTTGCAGATCTGGTGAGAGTTTGTGTTCCTGAGCTGAAACGTTTTTTCAGCCTGCGTGTTTCTGTCTGACTTGTCTTTATTTTTTACTGATAGAAATGATACTGCGAGTGTTAGTGTTCTTTTTTTTGGATTTCTGCAATGTATACAATGTCACACTAATGTAACACATGCCGTTGTGTTTCTACAATGTCATACTCTTGGGAGCGGATAGAAAAGAAACAAATGAACCCTAAAACTGTAGACCGTGTGTGCATGTGTCTTTTTTTAAATGGTTTTGTGAAAAGTCCTGGATGACGGATTTTCTTTTTTTTAAAGTTGTGTCCATGTGTCAACCATTGTAAATATTCTCTTTGTCCCCGAAGAGGTCACCAAAACTGTCAGCTACTCATTTTCCTTAAGGCCACTAAGCACACGCCAGTCAATATATGTGAATGTCTGGGTGTCTTTGTGTGTGCATATATATGTGTGTGTGTCTTTATTGGTGTAGGGCAGCTCAGGGTGCATTTAGCACTAAGCAAATAGCAGTGGGAGCAGTTTGGTCAGTTGTGATTAGCCGTAGAGAAGCTGAAACATTGAAGGTGACTACAGTGGCACCACTAATGCCTGTGAATGTCACTGAAGCCAGGACACAAAGTTTTAGTCTAAATTTGTGTGCTTGCCTCTGGAAACTTAGTATTCAAAGACATTCCTAAGAGATCTTTTAAGGATTGTAATGTATTTTACAGATAACAGCCAGTTTCTCTCTCTCTCTTTTTCTGGCACTCTCTCTCTCTCTCTCTCTCTCACACACACACACACACACACACACACACACACACACACACACACACACACACACACACACCCTTAATAGATAAGTATTCAAAGCCAGGTAAAAACTGCATTAATCTTTCTCTCTGCTTCAACAGGGGTGATTTACACTTCTGGTATCCTGGACTGTGAGACCAAAGACTCCTACTGGCTGACTGTCTGTGCCATGGACAGGGGGGTTCCACCTCTGTCAGCTTCTGTTGAAGTCTTCATCCAGGTATAGAATCCACTGCCTATTGAATCATTCTGTTAAATACATTTACCCACATAACAAGCAGATAATTTTCCCTTGTAATTTTAAGCCTTAAATGGATGTCCCCAAAGTGTGCTATTACTAAATACACCTGGTACATGCTGCTGGTAGCAGTTTGGATGTCTTTTTGTCGTCAGAACTGCCTTATTTCTTGGAGACAGAATCAACAATGCTCTATTGGACTGAGAGCTGGTGACTGTGCAGGGCATTTGAGTACAGTAAACTCATGTCATGTCCAAGAAACCAGTATGAGATGATTTGAGCTTTGTGACATGGCAGAAGATGTGATCACTGTGATCATAAAGGGATCATCATCAGTCATCATCAATACTCAGAAAGGCAGTGGTGGTTAAACTATGTGGTGATTAAACTATGCTCTGTTTGTGGCCCAAGATATACAAAGGAAATATCTCCAAACCGTGACACCAGCAGTCTAAGCTGTTAACACAAAGCAGGGGCGTATGCTTTCATGTTTTTTAAGCCAAATTCTGACCCTGGTGAGGCCATACGGACTGTAGCCTCAGTTTCTGTTTCTTACATGGCTGGAAGGGCCCCAGTGTGGTCTTCTGCTGCTGTAGTCCATCTGCTTCGGCGTTCAACCTGTTGTGCATTCAGAGATGTTCTTGTATCCTTCTTTGCTGTATGGAGTGGTTATTTGAGTTACTGTTGCCTTCCTGTCAGCATATCATTTTGACCTTGTCTACATGCCTTAATGCATTGAATTGCTGCCATGTTTATGCCATGGCTGATTGGATATTTTCATTAATGAGCAGCTGAATAGATGTACAAAGGGCCAGTGAGTGTAGATACAAAACAAAAAAAACAAAGTTCAAGTGATCTTTGTATGCCAAGTGCCATTAGATGACTGGTACAGTAGTCTTAGCCATCACTGAGCTTCTGTAGACAAGAAGTCTACAGGGTAAGATTGTTTTATATTCAAAATATGGTTTGCCAGTGTGTTACTCCCTTAATTTCACTTCCAGCATATCCAATCGCATTTTAATTGAAAATATACCAGTTTTAGGTCATTTCAAGTTTATCTGTGTATTTATTGTACATGGAAAAATCATATTTAGTTATACAGGGTACAGTTATGCACTTTTTATGCGTAACTTCTCGTTAACTACATTAAAATTATGTCAGGTTATAAACTTTTCAGCTTTTTTAACTGTAAAAGTAGCTTATTTTTCAATGGCAGTCACTGATAAAAGTTTACAGCCAGTCAACGTTACCCTCCAGGGTAATTTTGATGTTTATACTATAAAATTCTTGTAAAGCATTACATCCAAACAGTATGATGCCAAACGAGTGTGTTACTCTCTTGATTTCTGTACTCAGCACTCAGTCTGTAAGCAAGAGATACACTGTATGGGAATTCTCTGCTTCAAGTTTTTTCTAATTTATTTGCCCTTAAGTTTTTCCACCGTCTAAACACTCAAATACACACATAGTTGCTACATCACTGCTCCCCCTTTGGGGAAGAGTTCAGCTGTGTATAAAAGGGAAAAAAAAGACAAGCAGCCTTTTCTGGCTTCAGGATATCCACGTGTGGTTATGTGAGTGGGTGCTTTACTCCCGGCCTATTCATCACATGGAAAAATGGGGAGATTAATCAGGCACAGGTGCTTCTGTTCACCGGCTGAACTGTCTTGGCTCTCTGTGCCTTCCAGCAAATGCTCAATCAACCCACTGCTTGCCATAAATATTCTAGATCTATGCTGTTAGAAGGGAAATTAATTTGGAGTGTGACATCTTTGACATTTTCTGGCAAATATATTTCCATTTTGTGATTGATAACATATCAACCCAGACCCAGACTGATTAACAAAGATACTAAAATCACAACAGAACAATATTACAGTGCGTGCAAATTCAGAGGGCTACTATCCATGTATTTGTTGCCATTCCAAGATCCAACTCAAATGATGAATATTTATTGCCTTTTTCTCCTCTTTTTCTCCTCTTTTTGCTTTGTTGTTTCATGTCTTCTTTTCTTCTTTGTCTCTGCTCAGGTAGAAGATGTCAATGATAATGCTCCCCTCACCTCAGATCCTATCTACCACCCGACTATCATGGAAAACTCTCCAAAGGATGTGTCAGTCATTCGTATTCAGGCGCAAGACCCCGATCTCACTGCTATACCCAGTCGTCTGAGTTATCGTATTACTGCCGGCAACCCGCAGAATTTCTTCTCTATTAATCCAAAAACAGGTGAGGTAGTGTGTGATGTGGTACTAGTGGAGTGGAAAGGAATGATGAAAGAAAGAATGGCCTCTCATAAATGCGCTTCAGGCATTTCATTAACAAGCTGGGATTAAACAGAACAACAGATATTACACAGATACGAGCTGTATGACAGAGAACAAAGAAATGAACTGTATCTCGCGTAACAGCATGCAGCTTCTACCTGATACTCCTCTGAGCTATTCACATGTTCTATTCACAGCAGTTATATTTGATTGCTTTTGATGATATGTATTTAAATGTTAAGCTGAAAAGGTGTAGAGTTAAAAAAAACTGATGCTGGCTAAATGTTTGAGGAGTATTACTTTCAATTTGGAAATAGGATTTATTGAGATAATACCAACCCTGACAGAGGTTCACCATAAGCTCTCTATTAGATATTGGATCAGTGGAGGGTTTTAAACATACTGGGCTTATGAAATTATGCCCAGATAGCCTGTTGTTGTTTATTAACTTTGCTTAGAAATGCATGAGAAATTAAAGTCAGTGAATGTGTATAAAATATTTTGTGAAAGCATATTGTCTGCGATTAATTGAATAATTTTACTTCTATGCCAATATACTGTTATATTATAATATATCTGTTTGTGTGCGGGGATAAATTCTAATTGCATGTTAAAACATGCTGATTTATGTATCAGTCAGTAGATATTTCATTTTTATGCAGTTTAATTGGATTGGGATGAGTGCATTTTTAAGGTGCGCCACTAATTTGGCATTGAACTCTTATAAATAATGTCAGAGTTGTGATGGATGCTTTGAGAGAGAATCAAAATAGAAACAAAAAAAAAATCTTGTTTTGGTAATGGCGCTTATATAGCCTTGAGTCATAGACTGTTTATAGAAGACAGACGTACCCCCACCATGCTGTCAAACATTAGATTGTTGGCTGCTGTCTTGGACCCAAGAAGTATTGTGGCCATCGTTTTTTGTGGTTTTTTTTTTTTTTTGTGAAGGAAAGGTTGAGAATCAGCTAATGATACCCATGAATAGCAAGCTTAGTTAGCAAGATTAATCTACAGTTCTTTATGATGTGAAATTTCAATTTCAATTTCAATTTCAATTTTATTTCTATAGCACATTTAAGAGTCACAGGTACAACAAAGTGCTTCACAGACGAGCCATATTTGCAGATTTACAACAAAAGAAAACAGTCAACAACAAAGAAATACAGTTATAGGATGGTAATATTATAACAAGCACGAACCGGGAGGAAATTATACTAAATAGTTTGAAAGGCGAGCTTAAACAAATGGCTTTTTAACCGTGATTTGAAAGATTGAATAGTTTCCGACACACAGACATCAACTGGCAAGCTGTTCCAAAGTTTTGGTGCAGCAAAAGCAAAGGCACGATCCCCTTTCGTCTTTAGTCGAGACATTGGTTGCATTAGGAGCCCCTGATTAGAGGATCTGAGTGCCCTTGAGGGGATATATAAATTAAGAAGGTCAATCAGATAACTAGGTGCCAGGTTATTTAAAATTTTAAAAGTGTATAAAAGGATTTTAAAAACAATACGGTATTTGACAGGAAGCCAATGGAGGTTAGCTAGAATAGGAGTGATATGATCCTGTCTTCTAGTGCCGCTTAAAAGGCGTGCAGCGGCATTCTGGACTAATTGTAGGCGTTGGATGAGGGACAGTTGCAGGCCTAGGTAAAGAGAATTACAATAGTCCAGCCTAGAGGTTATAAAAGCATGAATGAGCCTTTCAAGGTCCTTGTGTTGTAAGTAAGGCATTGCCTTCGAAATTTGGCGTAGTTGAAAGAAGCTGGTTTTTACTACTGCAGCCACTTGCTTATCTAATTTGAGGGAACTGTCCAGCACTACTCCAAGATTTCTTACAGTAGACGATAGGTGACTGGCATAAGAACCTAAGGTCTCCGATAGCTGTTTCAACGGCATGTGGCTACCAAAGACGATCATTTCTGTTTTATTTTCGTTGAGGGTGAGCGAATTATGCAGTAGCCAATCTTTGACGTCACACAGACAGTTAAGCAATGGCAATAGCGGGGATTGGAGATCCAGGTTATTAGTTTTCGCTAGCAGGAAAAATAAGCATAGAACAAAAAATTTTGACTAGGGATGTGTGCAACTGGTTGACTCAAGGTTTAAATGTTGCTATCCTTGCCAGTCAGTGCCAGAAATACTAGTTAATTAAGTGTACAATTTTAATTCTACAATGGCAGTCAGCAGGGCTGATGGTTGAGCCTCCATCTCTTTAACTTACTTTGTGAAAGAAAGTTGTAAACAGATGACAGTTGTTTTAAATGTGCTGTTCTGCAATACTTTAATACAACAAGAAAAAAAAGTTGCTGTATGTTAGGCTTTGTCAGGATAAACTGGAGTATAATTACATTACAAAAGCTAGGTGTACCATATTCTGCGTCTGGATTTGGGTGCTAGCATTGAAAAAAAAAGCAAGGCTACTGCAGCTATCAATGCTATTAGCCAAACTCTATAAACTAATCAGACTTTGTGAGTGTGCACAATGGTATACACAATGCAAAGTTCATTTAATGCATGATTTGATCAACAAAGAATGTAATTAACATTTTCATATAGCTCCTAAAATGCACATGAAATATTTGTTAGGTCAATGTTTAATTTTGTCCTTCCAAAGAAAAGGACAAAATATTTTAGAGTTTAGACAAGACAGCGCTGCAGTTGTGACTAAAAGTGACCATTCTGGTGATTAAACATTTCTTTGTGCTTAAAGTAGTAATACGAATAAAGACAAAACCTGTTATTTGTAGCAAATCTTGACTTGAGGTTTTTATGAAAAATGGATGCATGACTTTTGGAACCAGCAACTGGCAAACCCCTGGAGACTCAAGTAAAATGAGAAGTGGGCCACAATGGTCTAGTAATCAAAGATTTGGTCATTTTCAGGCTTAGTCTGGAGTCCCAACTGTCACTGCCTTAAATTTATCAGGTGATTTATCAAATTTATCACAGCTCCCCTGAGGCCACAGAAGGCTGTATATATTTCTTCACATATCTGGTAGAAGATCTGTAAATAGACTAAGTTGCAATATGCGGGAACTTTAGTTTTCTGCATTTTTTCAGATTTGTATTGCAACCTTTTAACTTTTTTGTGCACTTCTTTTTACACACGTGTGTCTGTATGTGCAAAAGATCTTATTTAAACATTTACACATTTGAATTTCATATGCATTTTAAAGAATTTCTTAAAAGAAGCCTGACAACTGAATATCAGCTCACAGATCCTTGTCAAACTCTCCCTTTACTTTTCACAGAGCTTCTGTATAAAAATGCTCTATAGTAAATATTCAGACAATCTATTTTTAAATGAATGATCAATTTATACTAATATAATGGACACATTTGAAAATTAGAAGAATCACTCAAATGTCTCTGAAGAATACAAATATAATCAAAGCAAAATAAATACATAAATGGTAAGTTTGATGTATTTCAGTTTTGGCTGTCAAGTTTGTCCCCATGCATTCTTAGTACAAGCATTGCTTGATGCTTATATTAAAGAATTATTGAAGAGGTAAAATGTTTTATTCAAATCTAGTAGGAAAAAATGTGAAGTCTTTGCTATCTCTGCCCTAGATTAAGTAGTGAGTGTTCTAATAAACAACAAAAGGAAAATTTCAGCTGTTACAAGGACAACTTTTCAGATTCAAAGAAATGTCAGTAAAGTGTTCTAAAACCAGGAGCCTATTGGTAATGCAGCAGGATCTCAGTGATCAAGATTATAATAGAAAGATTTCACTAATAATATGCTGCTGCATGTTCACCTTGTTTGTAAATGTTAGGGGAATTTCCATGTGGCGTCCTCTAATCCTCTGAATATTCCTCTATGCATTATGGCTATAATATTGACATTATGTAGGGAAATGGAGGGGGCTGAAACAGGGTGAGGGGACTAATATTGATCCTATTAGCGAGACGCTGATCCTCAAAAACTCATTACTATGTAAACTGTATCCAACACAGGCATTCTCAAACATAGGTATGGTCGAATAGTCAAAAGAATTTCCCTCCTTTTCATAATCAATTTTCCTTTGATGTTGGTGGAAAATGTCACGTACACTAGACACATAAGACATGCCATATTGAATACAATGTTCAGAAGATCGATTACAAAATATGCATCTTACTTAACCTCTTTGCTAACCTCATTTGCATACAAAAGAAAACAAGCAGTGCAATATTATATATATATTATATTAATATATATATATATATATTATATATATATATTATATATATATATATATATATATATATATATATATATATATATATATATATATAATTTTAGTTTTTTAATTGTGTGTGTGTGTAATTATGTATGACTCTCTGTTTAGGATTTTTAGAACCAAAGTAGAATTCCATCATTTAGCTTAACCCCACCCCGAAACAACAGAAAACCTTAGACACACCTTGATCAATTATTATAGGTCACAAAAGCTCATAGAAATCTGTGTTTTTCATGCAAGAAGCATAAGAAGCAGCATTACATGCTACACACTATTACAGCAGTGCAATGTTCATAGTTCAGCTGCTGATGAAAATTCAAAACAGTTAATGGAAATGGAAAATGCATCTATAAATAACATTTAAATGATCTGCATCACTTTGTCAGTTTCATTGATCTTCTTCACGAACAGTCGGACGGGTATGTGATGTAATTATCTTCTTTCCTTTCATAAAGGATAGCCACGTGTATACTACACTAAAGGAGGTAATAAAGGAAGCACTGAGGCACCGTCCCTTAATATTTCAAGAATTCAACTGAGATACTTCTGCGTCAGTTCCCTCACTCGGGAAGCTTAACTGTTTGACTGCAAAATGTTGTGTACCTGTAACAGTGAGTCAGAGTGAGTCATTGTGAATGTTTTAAAGTACCACTGATGTTAATGCTGTCAGTGCAGGTTCAAAATTATACTCAGTTAATTTACTTTTCAGCAGATTACAATACACATGCAAGAGCTGTATCTACAAATAATGTGTGTATGTGTTAGAGAGAAAAGAGACTCTGTGTGGTCATCTAATCAATGGATTAATTGGTTACAGCTTTGTTGGGTCTGTTGCAGTGAGTCAATAGAGATGACGCCACAACCGCAACATACAGCTGTATAAAAATAATTTGCCTTTGTGTGTATGATTGTGCGTTTCTGTGTGTGTGTGTGTAAGCTGTATTTCTTTTGTGCCAGTGTGCATGTCACAGGGGAGAGTTTCTAGCCATCTGAGCCCAGTTTTCTGTCTCTGTCTAAAGACCCACAGTATTCTGTTATCTGTTACTCATTAATTTTATACATAGAAACTCACTGATGACAGTATTGTTTCCAGTGTGATAAATGAACTACAAAAGACACACTGGGTTCCACCAGCTTGCCAAAGCCCATTAAATAACACAAAAATTATGTTTTCTTTTGTGGATAAACTTGACTCTGCAGCTTTAGGAAAACAGTCACAAGGTTTGAATTTGAATGCATCATTACCATAATTTCTATTGTTTTGTGAGTGACAGTGCCACCGTGTTAGTTTGGTAATAAGACATGCATGAATGGGGAGATGCATTCAGTTTAAATCAATCCTCACTGTTTGCACGGTCAGAAACTTTCCATGTACCAGAGTGATTTCATTGGATAAACAAAATCTAGCTGATTGATTTGCTTTCAGGACGCAAGTGGCAGCAAAAACTATGAACCTGAACTGCTGAAAAACTTCTTGAAGTTTTAGATTGTTTTTCAAAACTAGGTTTGGGGTGCTTCAAAGTAATATATTTTTCAGGTTTACTCTGGAAGTGTCATTTTGATGGGTTTGAGGTAGCACAACAATTCCCAAAATGTATTGAAGCCAAACTTTGAATGAGTGCAAAGTGTGTAAATGTGCTGTGACAGCTTACAGTGCTGTCAGTTTGTCTCTGGCTGAGTGAGTGAAGCCTACCTCCTTTGGGGAGGAAAACAGAATAGATAAGTGTTGACACAGGGTGTTAGATGGAGTGCTTCTTGTAAAAACACGCATGTTTGCAGAGTGCCATGGTGGCTGTGTGACCTTTTTTTTTTAAACAACCTTCTGTTTGATTGAATTGGTTTTGTTATGCCAGACACTTGGGTACACACACACACACACACACACACACACACACACACACACACACACACACACACACACACACACACACACACATATATATATATATGTGTGTGTGTGTGTGTGTGTGTGTATATGTATATATATAGCCTGAAAATGACCATATGTATGTCTTGCCCTATGGTGTGAGAACGATCATGAGGAAGTTTGTGGATCAGCCTATATCTTATTAATGTTCTTTAAGTGGGAAATACACCCCTCATAACACTGTATGTAATTTTGGATTGCCCACAAGGTTCCACTGCTCATGAAGGCAGATACAGGCCCAACTCAGTTTGTCAGTGGACATTTAAATGATTCAGAGAAAGCTTGGTAGAAAGTGCTGTGGTCAGAAGAAACCAGAATCAACCTTTTTGACATCATGTGAAATGCTGAGTCTGACCCAAAAAACACAGACCCCCTCAGTCATTTATGGAGGTGGAAACATTATGCATTGGGACTGTTTTTCTGGTATGGAACAACTTCTCTGCATTGAGGGGCCAATTGACAGGGCCATGTAGCATAAAATCACGGATGAGAACCTTCCCTGAGCCAGCACACTGATGAACATGGGTTGTGGATGGGTCTTCCAACATGACACTGACTCAAAACAGGCCACCAAAGTAACAAAGGAGTAGCTAAACGGGAAGTACATTAAGGTCTTGCCTAGCAACTCTCCAGACCTCAATTCTATAGAAAATCTGTGGAGGGAACTGAAATCTTGGAGTTGCCAAGTGTCAGCTATAGGATTGTCTGTAGAAAGTGTCTGTAAAGAGGAATGAGCCAAAATCCCTCTTGAGCAACGCAGTATCATGGACAAATGTGTAATAGACATGCCAGTCCACCGTATCCTGTTCACAAATACATATTTCACTTAATGACATTCAAATCACTTTAGAATTTGAAAGTTTTTCTTCAGTATTTTTAGTTTTTTGTCTTTCTCTATCAAAATGAAACAAACCATAAAAGTTGTTCATTTCTTTGTGAGTGAACCAACTTAAAAAATTATCAGAGGACCAAATAATTATTTCCCCCACTGTAAATATGCTACTTATGAATTCTCCCCATTGAATTCTTCCTGATTAGCAGACACGTGACAAGAAGGTTGGCAACAAAATTTAAACAAATGATAGAAAATTTTAAATAAAAAGGGACGTGTAAAAAGCACGTTTTCCACATTATGTTCCAATATCAAACAATAGAGGGAACCAATGCCACTTAAATAATGTATTGCTGTTGTATCCATCACGTTAACCTTGTTGATTTTTATTTTATAACATAAAGCAAAACCTGTCACTTTTGTGTAATATGTAAAAACAAAAAGTCATAATTTGTCATTGGATCAAACTGTCTTTGGGAAAATTACAATCTTTCTAATGAATCGTTTGATTTTGAGTTCTACATCTTAAAGGGATTAAAAAAAAGGAAGATGTTCCAGTATGAATACTTCAAACTTGAAATTAAAAATTTGTTTTTTTAGTGTAGCTCGAATTAGAAAATAAATGAGGTGTTATGCGGGTAAGAAGAAAGCGGTGAACTGAAGTTTGTATAATGATTTAAGACAGACCACTGGACCATCACTTTTTGTGTGTGCATGTGAAAGTATGGGTGGTGAATTTTCAAATTATTGCTTCTTTGTCCAATTAAAACTGAGTGTAGTATGACTGCAGATGTGCTGCAAGCTGTAGATCATTGATTTTTATCAGAGTTGTTATTCGCGCCGTGTTCTGCTGAACAAGCCCCTCCTCCTCCTTCCAGTCTGTCTCCCAGAGCTCATGACCGCTGCTTTAGATTTACTCCTAATTTGCTTAATTGAAGTTAGCCTGCATAACAAGCTCAAGGTGACACTGTGATATGTGCAAGCTTGGGAATGTGTGAATGTGTGTGTGAGAGTGTGTGGTGTGTATGTGTGCGCACACCAGGATTTTAGTCTACCCATTGAGCGTTTACTGCACAGCATTTTAGGCACCCAGACTAATCCTACCCCTCTGCAACGCTTCATTACACCGAAACAAAAACACTCAAGCACCACCAGTCACCAGTCAAGCACACTTGCTCTAATAACTTCACATAAAAGTGCACGCAGAGGGATTTCTGTAATATATACTTTTTAGTTATTGTGTGTGTGCGCTGTGTGTATATGGATGTCATTAGTTGCACAGACATGCTGTTACTCTTTAATTATAAGCACCTGCTGTGAGTGAAAAAAAGGATACTGCAGTACAACAAAGAGAATTTTTTTTTTTTTTACTGAAACAAGAATCATCAGTGACTTTTTCCCTTTTGCATTTGTTTGTGCATCTTGGGGTAAAATAGCTCCAGGCTAAGACAAATGTTGACTTACGGTATCTTAATGTCCCGAATCTGCTTATAGATCAATGCTTATGTTTCTTCCTTAGTTTCCTTGTTTGTACGAGTAATGTCTGAGGAGCTTTTTGTTTTATTTCCAAAGATTTTACTGACTGAATCTGGCAGTTATTAAGAAAATTCAGTTACTTTGCTGGGGCTTACCTTCCTATTAGGGACAAAAAGCATGTGGCCTCATTGTAAATCATTTAGGCAGGCAGCGTTTTGAATAAGCAGTGGGAAAGGTTTCCAGGAATTGAAAGCTAATCAATATAGCATACTATGAAAAATCCTCAGCTACTATGAACTAATGAAAACATGGCTGTATGTGCATATATGTGTGTGTGTGTGTGTGGGGGGGGGCTTTTTAGTTGTATAATGAAAGAACGTTAATAGTTAAATCAAATATTAGGAAAAAAAAATAGCATCAAGAGAATATGAAGTTGTCATTGTGTCTGATTTCCAGTGAAGCCTGATACAGTTTGTCACACCATCCAACCATCATCTGAATGAAGCTGATCGATCAAAGCTATTATGTCCTGGTGGCTTGAAAGCCAACTAAATGACCCTCAGTTATCCAGTACCGTTTGTGCTGAATGTGAATGGCTCAGTTGGGGTTGTAGTATGTAGTTTTTTTGGTGATGCTTACATGCATGCGGGCTTACGCATGCATAAATAAAGTGACTCTAATGACAGATATTTTTTTTTTCTATAAAGCCAGTGCATATTGTCATGTACAGTAAATGTATAGTGCAAGCAATAAAAGCAGTTTTTATTTGTTATATACAACTTTGCTTTTATTTTTCTTTTTTTAAAAATGATTTTTAGGTCTGATCACAACAACAGCGAGGAAACTGGACAGAGAACAACAAGCTGAACACTTTTTAGAGGTACAGTAAAGCCTGAACCGTATTCATAGGTTCATATTGATATTATTTATCCAGGCCTGCCACTTGCCATAACCTACTATTAACAAAGACAGGGTGGAGGACAACCCTGGCAGACCCTCAAGGCTCCATAAACTGTGATGAATGGCTGTAGTTTTGGGCCCCAGGTTTGGGATTTTCTAAATGTAATCATTCATCATTGGTTATCTTCTCCACTCAGGACGGGAACAGGGAGGAGAGGAGTTGGTCTGCCCAGCATTTGATAAGTGCAGACACTAGGCATACAGATAGCTGGGTGATTACCATTTCTGTTGCTCCTGCAGCTCTGCATACAGATGAACCTGATAATCACAGATTCTTGACTTTGTGGACATGAACAAACTTCTATTCCCCCACACTTCGCTTACAACTTATTAAATGCCATTGAATTCACGAGCACTTTGCCTTTCTACAAAATGGAATGAAATAACCTGCAGTTGACCCACACGATTGCACCTGTGCGCTTTTGTTATGTGTTCTATTGTATGCCCGAATTGCCAATTGAGTTGTCCAGACTCATGCTGCCTTGTTTAGCTCCCATACTTAATAAATGTATGGCAGCACACTACAAAGTGAAAGAAACAGTAGAGAGAAAACTGCCAAGAAAATATATTATTGTGGCCAACTTGGAAAGAAACAAGTAAAGAAGTCTTTGTTAAAACATTGTTCTGAATATCACCCATGCATGCCACCCACTGCTCAGCCTGACTGCTTATGCTGTCTGTAATTAATAGCCTAGTGAAGAGTCAGGCTGGCAGCAATGGTGTTCACCCCTATCTGATCCAATTGATCCGTGATCAGCCCTCTGCCACCGCCTCCAGGGGATCAATAATACAAAGAGATTTCCCGTGAGCTCAGCTCCACGTGGCCCTGCCCTCACACAGCATGAGCAAGATTTACGATATCAATAAAATGTATGTGCTCCCTAGTAAAATCCCATGCATTTGTGTGCTTGTGTTCACGTTTTTCCCAGATTACAGTAATAGATGGCCCGGTGACCACACGCCAATCTACTGTGTGGGTCATAGTTCACGTCCAGGATGAGAACGACAACCCGCCCACCTTCCCAGAGGTCACCTACCGCATCAGCTTGCCCGAGCGAGACAGGAACAAACGCGGGGAACCCGTGTACCGTGTCTTCGCTTACGACCGTGATTATGGCGCCAATAGCAACATCACCTACAGCATCATTAGCGGTAATGAGGACGAAAAGTTCAGTATCGACCCCAGGACTGCTATGGTGTCGTCAAAGAAGATGGTGACAGCAGGCAGCTATGACATCCTCACTGTGAGTCTCGCATATCAAATATAAAAGCTATCCTCGTTTTTAAAAGGAAAGCCTGTATTTGAAATCTGTGGGGAGATATGGCAGACAAAAGCCAGCACTCAGTAACAACAGTCTAAATTGCTGAAACGGCCTTCCTTGAGATAAGACTTTAAGGCACAGCGCTGCTTTTTTTCCATGTCTTGAGTGCTGCGTTTTCAATTCCGTTTCTTACAAACTAATCACAGCCAGTGTGCGCTTGTTAGCTCCTAAGGCTCTGCTTTCAGGGAAAGTTGGCAGAAGCAAACGCAGTAACTTTGCCATGTTTCATCAGGCAAAAGCCCAGGTACTGGAGCACACACATTATTCTATTGCCAATAAATTCAGCAGCAGAGTGGAGGGGTTGTGGGGTGGAGTGGTGTCGATGGATACTAGGTGGCATGATAGATCTTAGTTGATCTAGCATGAAAGGGTACTTGTGGTCAGACTAATATTACAAACAAACACAAATTGCATTTTTTGCATCCATATTTATACACTGGCCAAACTAGTATTGTATTTGTGTTGGGTGTGAAAAAGGCAGACCAAGCTATTGAAAGCCAGGTAGTGAGGCTCATCTCATTAATCTGCATTTGTTGGGATCAAAGTTTTTGTATGGATGGGATGTTATTGCTAGGCTATAGATGTAGTTAATCCACTCTAGGGGCAGTCAGTCAGTGCAGTGGTGATCAGTATAGATTATGATTGTAGGTTTCGTGGTCTATGAAGTGGAGAGGAAAGAATTCTAATGTACTCAAAGTTTTTGGTTGGCCTGAATACATGCATACTAATAGCAAGTAGTGGTAAGTCCTCCATTTGCTTGTGTTGGTATGGTGGCCCTGAAAGGTCAAATGCATTGCAACTCAAAAAACAGAAAATAGAAAAACACTGTAAAATCAGACAAAACACAACAGAAATGGAAAGAAAATTAAGCAAACATCATGAAACGAAATAAAAGTGTTTCTAGAGGGAAACAATAATGTGGCGGAACTACTGCAAAGAGTAAACGGCTAATACCAAACGTGTATCTACAATATTATATGAATCATGTGATTTTAATGCACATATTGATATGCAGCTTTTTCTTCTTTACATTACCGATGAACCCTCTGCTTCGTTTGAGTGTGTCTCAGTGCAATCCTTCGCATGTTTTGGTTTCTGTCACTCTCACAGCTTGTTTTGTTTCATGATTTGTTATTTGTTTGTTTGTTTTTTATATTTCTGTTGTTTTTCATTCAGCACCCTGAGGCAACTGAAATTGTCATTTTTCTATTTGCTGGTGGTTTCATAAGTTGCAGTCCATTTGATCTCTCAGGGCTACCAAACTAATTTATCTATATTGTTCCTTCTCTTAGATAAAAGCGGAGGACGGTGGCGATCCGCCATTATGGTCTACTGTTAAACTTCATGTAGAGTGGATTCGTAAACCTGCCCCCTCACCAGTGCCCCTACTGTTCACCCAGCGGTACTACAATTTCTCCATTTCGGAGATAGCTACTGTTGCCCAGCCAGTGGGAGTCGTGGCTATCAGCCAGTCCAGCACACCTGTCTGGTTCACTATCATTGGTAAGAAAATTAATATAAGATACTGAACTAACAGAGAGCCAAAGGACAGTACATACTCTGAATTTTCTCATAAAAGTGTCCTGGTTACACTAATGAAAAGTTACAAAGTGTTTCTTGATAGTGAGTTAGTAATAAATTGCTCTAGTTTTCATCATTATTGTCTTGACTCTGGTAAAAAAAAACAGATCTCCTCCCTGGTTTTTAATAGAACAACTAAGGAATATTAACTTTTATTTGATAGTTAACATTAAATAAAAATGTAGAGCTGTTAAATCAAGAAAATATGTTTAATATTTAATTGTTCTTTTTTTAATAGACACAGAAAATGCAATGTGCAAATGTTTTTCCCAGTTCATTCTTAGTGTTAATGTTAGATGAGTAATCGTACAGAAACGGTTATCCATATTTCAGATAGTTTTAAACAATAAAAGCATTGGGGATATTTTATTTCAAACTTCCAGAAGTAAGCTCTTATCACCCACCCTTAGCTTAAGTATTCTAATGAAAAGTCAATTTGTATCACTTAGTGACACATATATATGTAAAAACGTCAAGAGGTCAACTTTGCAGTGCTGTATATAAATCATCCAAACCTTTGATCACAGGGATATCCAGACTTCATGAATATTTATATTCTCTTTTTTCTTTCCTCTCTCTCACCTTTAAGGCGGGCGCCCTGCCAGAGAAATGTTCTACATTCCTCAGAATGCATGTGGAAGAAACTGCTCGCTTGACACAGGTCGGGTCAAAGCTAATTTTGCCACACCTTTTCCCCCAAATGCTGCAGGTTTGAAGAAATTAAGGAAATCAAGGAAATGTAGCACGCAGTTCCATGACCTTGTTTAGCCAAAGGCAGAAGTGATCGATCTGAGTTTGGAATAGTAATCTCACACAGCTCCACTAATACTATGCGGTATCATTATCTCTGCCCACACAAGACAGGTTTGTGCTATTAGTTCAGCTACATTGTAGCTACTTTGGAAAGTTACTGCATTTCTGATAGAAGCAGCCTGTAATGATACTGCTCCCCCTTCCATAAGGCCTCCATACAGTATTTTTATAAAACAACAGGCTATTTTAATGTTTCCACTTAAGGCTGAATTCAAATGCACCTCACTGTTTTTTAGCAGTTATGGATAAACCTTACAGTGACTAAAACAAGTACTAAGAAATGTGAGAGGAATTGCTCTTACAGTATAAATGACCCTTCAGAGATTTAGCACCCACATTTTCAGATGCTCCTTAGATTTACAAAACTTCACAGAGCTCTAGCCCAGTGCTTTACTGTCAAGCCCGGCAGCATTAGTATTTCGGATCACTCTCACTGCTTTGTGCATCATTGGTCAGCCACTGCAAACAACTGTGGAGCTGAAACTGCACTGGAGCGTTTAGCAACTAAAGAGGCAGATTGTATTCCTCTGGTGGAGACCAAAGCCAGATCTGAAAATATGGGATACTTTGCTTACATTTGTTAGGGGCGATGTACAGTTTGAGAGTTTTGCATATAATTGCTTTTTTGTACTGCATTTCTTTTGAATCACACTAGAGAAATATTTGTTCTTAATCATTTTTATGGCACTGAATGTGATTTTGTGATATAGATAGAAGAGTTTGATTCTTATACGGCTTTCTTATCGGGCGTGCTCTTCCTGGATTAATAACAGAACTCTGAGGCATCATTCCACCCTGACAGGAAAAGAAACTAGTGATTACATGCTGTAATTTTCTTTTTTCTCAATGCTGTGAGACTGATCCCTCGTAGTGTTGAATTGACCCACTGCTCTGCCATGAAAAGTAGAACAAAAAATAAATAAACAATGTGAGATCCTGTATTTTGCTCCCACTCAACACGCATCAGTGGTTGTGTGAAAAATGCCCAATCAGTATTCATATGCTGAGGGGTGCTCAGGCTCCCAGATATCTCGGGAGAGAAGCTGGAATGAGAGGAAGGATGGTACCGAATACCTAACACATATCACTCTCCTCCCTCACTTTAATCAAACATTAAGCCTTTAAACTGTACACTCGCCGCCCGTGGAAAAGACCCTGCTGCAGGTTTTTGATCTCTGAGATGGGTTGTGTTTTGGAGTGATAAGACAGATGTTTGCGTGGCTGTTAACAGCTCTCAGGCTGCCAAGTGGGTTTGGTGCTACATCACATTGCATTTCAGTTCATTTTATTTCACAGTCCCTCCAGCTCCAGACGAAGGCACCTGGCCAAAACAATTACACAGTAATAACTTAGAGCACCTGAGTCTTATATGCAGTGCGAATACTAAAAGGCTGACACTAAGTGTGTGTACGGGGGATGGGTGTGTGTGTGTTCATTTATTCCAGGGAGCTTTGACATGCAGTTTGACCTCCAACTGGGGGTGGGGACTCTAGTCGTGGCCAAGCCCCTTGATGCGGAGGTGCAGTCTGTGTACAACATGACGGTACAGGTGACAGATGGGACCAACTTTGCCACAGCACAGGTACACAGAGTTTTGATTTGTTATGCACTGGCGCTGCCTCTCATACGCCCCAGACCCACATCAAATTAAATTATTGTTCCCTCTTTTCACGGGGAACTGTTTACGCTCAGCTTCGCTTCCTCTGCTTGCGCTCGGTTTTTCTGAAATTATCTCATACTGACTATGAAATGTGCTTTTGTTGCCCTGCTTTGACATTCCCTGTGCTCCTGCTGTTGGGGCTCCCCTACTGGGTATATCTTGTAAGGGAAATCCTTGATATCAGAGAATTAATGGGATTACTCTGGACAAATAAAGGTCAAGATACAAAAAGAACGTCATGCCTCTTGGAGAACGCTCGCTCTGGCTTACCAGTCTGCCATTAATAGGGCCTTGTCTTAATGCAAATAGTGTTCAGTTGTGTCTGAGCCTTGCATTTACTCTACAATTGGATTGAGGATTGTCAGTTACCGAAGCTAATTCGACTCCAAGTCTCCTATCGCTGTTTGCCACTACGCTGACTATGCAGATTTCCCCTTTCCTATCTCTTCATCATTCAGGTGTTCATTCGAATACAGGACAGCAACGACAACCCTCCAGTTTTTTCTCTACCAGCTTATGATGTCAGCGTATCTGAGGACATACCAGTTGACATGGAGCTGCTGCGGGTCAGAGCATCGGACATTGATGAGCGTGCCCGTTTGAGCTTCTCCATCTATGGCAGCGTAGACCCGGCCAGTATGAGGCTGTTTAGGGTCAATCCTGGCACAGGAGTCGTCTACACCGCAGACAGGCTCGACTATGAAGCCCGGACACAGCACATCCTCACTATTATGGTGGGAAAGAAAGCATGGATGACAATCTGTTCGTGTGTGTGTGTGTGTGTGTGTGTGTGTGTGTGTGTGTGTGTGTGTGTGTGAGCTTAGATGTTACTGTGAGTCTCTATGCGCCACTGTGCTATCCAATAAATTATGTCCGTTTTGGCAACTGTGTCTGCCTCACTTAATTTTTGCTGATTTTGTTCTTTTATCACCTCGTACAGCTCTATCCATATTCATCTCTCGTTTGCTGCTTTAGGTCAAGGATCAGGAGTTTCCATTTAACCGTGACCTAGCTCGTATCCTGGTGGCAGTGGAAGATTCCAATGATAACATTCCCTACTTCACCAGCACCGTATACGATGCTACGGCCTACGAGACTTTTTCTGTCGGCACGTCTGTAGTGCAGGTGACGGCCCTAGACAAAGACAATGGGATTAATGGGCAGCTCACCTATACTATAGAAGCAGGTACGGTCCAATGTGCAAGAAGATTATTCTCATTTTGATTTGTATCTGTGCTTGTGTTTTAAACAGTGTAGTGACCTGTGATTTCTTTTTGTATCCTCCTTTAATAGTGTCTGTAACCTTTCTGCTACTTTCAGGTAACACCGGTGGTGTGTTTGGCATTGATAATACCACAGGCCTTATCTTCATTGCCAAGGAAATGGACCTCACTTCTTTAGGCTTTTACACCCTCAGTGTGCGCGTCACAGACAGTGGATTTCCCCCATTAATGGCCACCGCTTCAGTTCGCATTTCCTTGATCCTCTCAGACTTCTCCAAACCGAAATTCTCTCAGAAGGAGTATCAGGCTGAGGTAAAAAAATAAATAAATAAAAAATAAAGTTAGAGATAAATTACTGTCTGAAGGGAGAAGGCTGGATAGGGTGGGAGAGATAGGAGGAATAAAGACAGCTGGGAGGCGGTATGTGTGTATAGAGGTTAAATGTCTAGACAGATATACAGGAGGTAAGAACGGTATTTTTCAGGAAATGGTCTATACAACTCACTCAAGTTCTGAAAATCTACCTGTATATTTCTGCTCTTTGGCTTTATAGATTATGGAGAACAGCAAAACTGGAACTTACGTGATCACTGTTAGCGCCCTCAGCCGCTCAGCACTCATTTATGACATCACCAGAGGCAACGAGGAGCGCTGCTTCTTTATTAACCACCATACCGGTGTAATCACTACACGCAAACCGCTGGACTTTGAGGTTTGTTAATGTTTTTTCTTTTTTGGTTATATATTCGATGTATAGATGCTTAGCAGTCAAACAGTGGGTACGAGGGGCTTCCATTCTGTCCCAAGTGCATTTTGTAGGTGTGCCTTTGACCCAAATATATAGTCAGTCATAAAGAATTATATTCAGCCAAAAAAAGCAACAGCAAACAAGCAGTCCTGGAACAGATGGTGTGGCCCTCAGAGCCGTAATCAGCATTACATCTAATCACTCACTGTGATTAGATGAGAAAAAAGTAACTGAGAGTGCATAAATATGCAGAGGTTCTCCAAGATGCTTCTAACAAGCTGTCATTTCAGTCACTTGTTTGAATATACCCTGAGGACAAGGTATTGTTGGAAAGGGAAAGGATGGTAACATGAAATATTTATGTGATTTAATTTCTATTTCCAAAGATTTATAGCATTATTTTTAAAGCCACTGTCACGTTCTTCTTTATGCAAAAAAAAGCTGGCTTTACATCGGATCTAAATTGAATTCGTTTTTTAAACAATTTCACTGGATTTCTTTGCTTTGCCAGCAAACAACATCTTACTTTCTGGTGGTGCGTGCCCTGAGCATGGCTGGAGTGGAAGCCAGCACCTCCGTCATCATACAAGTAGTAGATGTGAACGACAGCCCACCTGTATTCCAACAAATCAGGTATTAGTTGTTGTATCAGTTGTTGAGTGTTAAAAAGTGATTTTCTCGACCGACCTAAGAAATATTTGACTGACATCAGCGTTACCTTTTTCTCCTAACAGGTATGTCGGCGTAGTCAGCGAGGCTGCTCCAATCAACAGTGTGGTCCTGGCAGAGGACGGTAACCCTTTGGTCATCCAGGCAACTGATAAGGATCGCAACCACAATGCCCTGTTAGTGTTCGAGATCATAGGTGAGACTGCTCGGATGTTCTTCAGCGTGGACTCTGGGACTGGATCGATCCGGTAGGTGATAATGCTGTGCAGAAGTTGAATCACTATTGATCTGATTAATTTCCTTATAAGTTGATATATAATGGGTTTGTTTAAATGATTTTTAGAACGATTGCCAGTCTGGACTATGAAACCTTCTCTGAGTTCGTCTTTCGGGTTCATGTTAGAGATAGTGGCCAGCCTCCACGGGATGCTGACAGCCCAGCAGAGGTACTTATAAAGGTAAGCAAATAACATATGAATCAGCTTTCATTGTCTCATAAACAACTCTTGACTCACTTTGAGTTCTGCGTTATCGTAGTCATTTCTCAACATTATTTTCACTCCCTGTGTACCACGTCTTAGGTGATCAACATCAATGACTCGCCCCCTAAGTTTTCCCAGGACACTTACGAGACAATCCTCTTGTTGCCTACCTACATGGGTGTAGAGGTTCTTAAGGTTAAGGCTCTTGACCCCGATATGACCTCTGACCCCACACTTAACCCTGACAAGTCTATCACACCACAGCTGCTTTACTCTTTGGTGGATAGCAATGTGGAGTTCTTTTCTGTTGAGCCATACACTGGACTTGTGACCGTCATCAATCAGAGCCTCAATAAAGACCGTTATCGCTTCAATGTGAAGGTAGGTCTTTAGTGGACATGACATACCATTTGAAAGTCTTTTCATCATTCTGCTATCTGGACTAAGCTGGGCAAACATAATGATGATTTCCTCCAGAAGGTCAGATTCCTGGGTCAGTGCAGAGTTGTGCACATAGAGCCCAAAATTATGTGGTGACTTGTTACGGGATACATCATCTGCATGACTCAGGATTTTCTGACCCAGGATTACATCCAGAATTATTTTACTGTTTTTATTAAGAAAATAAGGGCAGTCAAATTGAGCTAAGAAAAAAACCTCCAGCATTACATTCTCTGCTATAGCTAATTCTGACTCATTTATCTTCTTTCTTTAAGGTTTGGGATGGACGTTTTTCCAGCATGACACTGGTCACGGTGCTTGTCCGAGAAGCTATAGACAGCGGAATTCTCTTCACCTTCCCAGTTTACTTTGCCTCCATCCCAGAGAACATACCCAATATCACCTTAGCGACTGTGGTGAGCACAGTTGGTCACCGCCTCAACGAGCCACTCAAGTACACTCTGCTGAACCCCGTTGGGCGCTTCAGCATTTGGCCCACTTGTGGAGCAGTGTTCACTACCGGTGTGCCTTTTGACAGAGAGGAGAAGGACAGTTATGAATTGGTGGTGGAGGTCAGCAGGGAAGATGAAATATTGAGGGTGGCTAGGGTGATCGTGCAAGTACAGGTAGGTATGGAAATCATCTGCCTGCAAGCATGCTTGTAGTTGTTGCTTCTTCTGTCCATCCTTCACACTTACAGTAATGCAGACTTGGGCGTATTGGTGCAGTCATGTGTTTTCAATTCTTTTGGTTTAGAATGCTTTAAATACGTTTTACATTGTTGCTTGAATGTGTTTTTGTTATAGACTAATTTGGTAGGACAGTGGTGCAGTGGTCAAGAGATTGCGGTGCAGATTTTGTGTTGCTGAACAACATTAACCCTCCTGAGCTTTAAAATGACCCCGTTATGTTTTTCTTAAAATCAAATCTTCTAGGTGGAGGATGTAAACGACAACTCTCCACAGTTTGTGAACCTTCCCTACTACGCTGTAGTGCAGGTAGAAGCACAGCCAGGATCAAGTGTTTTCAGGGTCTCAGCTACTGACAAAGACTACGGTCGGAATGGACAAGTGACGTACAGCCTTAAGGAGCAGCACAGAAACTTTCAAGTAAGTAAAACATCTTCCCTTATTTTATATGGGAGGTTGTAAAATGTTATAATTGTGCAAATTCACGAGTTGGACTGATTAATGTCTATAAATCCCATGCAGGTGCACCCTGTGACAGGAGAGCTGACCTTAAAGAGAGCCTTCGAGGCAGATTTATCTAACGCAGAGTACAAACTGATCCTCGTGGCGACTGACGGTGGCTTCCCTCCTCTGTCCAGTGAGGTGGAGCTGCCTGTTAGTGTAGCAAATAAAGCTATGCCAGTATTTGACAAGCCTTTTTATGGTGTCACTGTCAAAGAGGATTTGGATGTCTCCACCTCCGTCTTGTGTATCAATGCCAGTAGTCCCGAGGGCCAGAGCGTCATCTTCACCATCACAGATGGAGACCCATCCCTCCAGTTTGACATTGGCTTCGACACAGGAATCATCCGTGTGATTTACCCGTTAGACTATGAGACCACACAGTATTACCGTTTAACGGTGAAGGCTACCGATACACTGACCGGAGCTAAGTCGGAGGTCGATGTGGACATTGTCATGCTGGACGTGAACGATAACCCACCGCTGTTCCTGAACACCTCATACTCAGCTGTGCTCTCTGAGAACTCCATGATTGGAACGCCCGTCTTACAGGTGTGTGTGTGTGTGTGTGTGTGCGTGTGCGCACGCCTGTGTTTGCTGAGTTAGTCCAGTGTGTACTCTAACTGAATGAGTGTTTACACTTAAGAGTCACTTCAGCAGCATTGCGGATGGCTCATTTATTCATGGGAAGATGGTGTGATATTTGCCTAGAAATTTCCCAGTGGAAGTGCTTGACCTTTAATACAATAGTGCTCTTTTTTCATTCAGGAACATATTTCTGTTTACAAGATGAGAACATCATATGATTGAATTTGGATTTTTCTCACATCTTTTTAAGTCAGTCAGCAAAATACTGTAGGCCCGTGTCCCTTTTTACTAGCATTAAAGTGTAAAAGAAACAGATTTAAGAACAGAGGCTTATAATTACTGAGCCTTAAAATATGCTTTGCTCTTGCTCTGTGGTACTGCAGTGTTGTTTACCATGTGGGTCGTATTTAACCTGATCAAAAGCACATCTCTGCCTCAGCAGTCAAATAACAGATTTCTGGACATCCAAGAAGGGATGCCAAATGGTTTGGTATCAGTACATGAAACAGTCGCTAAGAGATGACCTAAGTTTCTGTTTATTAGCTCTGAATGGCTATAATGGGCAAAATATAAAGATAACTTTGATAAATTAAAAATCTTGGTGGTCCTCCTTGGTATGAAGGTCAGCTTTTTCAACTTTAGTGAAAATTGGGGAGAAATTTTTGGTCTATAAATGTACGGCATCAGTACGGCAACCACATCAGTTAAATTAACGCAAATTAAATTAACATAAGCCTGGTGAACTGAGTTTTCCCCAGGTCGTTGATGAACAAGTAGGAGATCTGACTGGCGCAGCCTGGTGAAACAGTGCGGCCTCTCATTGTTTTACAAGACAAAATAATTATTTGTTTAAGTCTAAGAAACCAAAATGCCAAAATATATTTTTGCTTATTTCAGTGACCTCTAGTGGTTATGTGCTGTGTTTTTTGTAGTTTCTCAATATCAAAATATCCGTTTCTCGATATCTATTTATTATAGGTACAGCTGGCCTTCATATATTTGAAAATCATGCATATGTTTTAAAAGTTAACTGCACAAACTCACTTCCAACTTTGACCCAATTGTGGCATTACATTGCTCAAGTCACAGATATAAAAAACAGGGGACCAAATTTCAAAACCTTTTATATTTGTTTAAAAGAGCTGCACAGACTCCGACAGAAGTAAAAACACTTGGAGCGCTATGGCCGACTAATCAGATTTTCTGTTTGGCTTCCATATGATTGTTCCACCTCCTTCTTTAACATTATATCACAACTTTTAATATTTTTATATTTTATTACTTTATTTCTGTAAATGTAGTTGTATCTCAGCAAAATGTTCACGCTGAATTTAACATTCAGCGTGAACATTTTGCTGAGATACAACTACAACTACAACTGTCAAATGCTTTGACAAGGTTTTACATGTCTTTCTATCCTATTCTCAGTAAAATCTGGAACGTTATTTACTTTTTCAATTGGCTGCAGTGGTGGTGTTGTACCCACAGAGTATGTGTGGGGTAAGCAAATCAGCCCTTATCTTGAATAATGCATGAGGCAGGACACAATTGAATGTAACTCTCCGTGTAGGTGTTTGCCCAAGACCAGGACACAGAAAAGAACGGCGTGGTGAGTTACCAGATCCTATCTGACATCTACAACAGCACCGACTACTTCAGCATCGACAGTAACAGCGGGCTGATATACACGGCACGTCTGCTCGACTATGAGCTCATCCAGCGCCACAACTTCATTGTCAGGGCGACGGACAGCGGAGACCCTGCCCTTAGCAGCGATGTTACTGTCTCTGTGACTGTAACTGACACCAATGACAACCCACCTAATTTCAGCCAAATGCTGTACGAGGCCTTTGTCAGCGAGCTGGCTCCCAGAGGACACTTTGTGACTTGTGTTCAGGCATCAGATGCTGACATCTGTGATGCCAGTAGGCTGAGGTAAGGAAAAAGACGCTTTGAGAACTTACCGATTCTGTGTTTTCTCTGTAGACTTGATTTACCTTTGAACCTAGATGCAAATCCTCTTTAAGAATTTTTCAGATTGTCACCTCTTGAAAAGCACAGTGCAGTGTTTTGGTTTACTAAAATCCCAGTAATCCTGGTTCAGTTTCACACGAGGCTTTATTTAGATTTTTCTCAAGCAGTTTTGGCTCAGCACCCCCTCAAGACAAGTAGACACTTGTAATTTGCAGCACCTCTTGAGCAAAATAACTTTATAGACCGTAAGCAACACAAGCTCTCTCTTCTTCCTCCGCCTTCAGGTACAGTATTCTCTCAGGAAATGAGAAAATGACTTTTATGATGGAGCCAGATACGGGGGTGCTTCGTCTGTCTAACAAGAGGAGACAAGGCATGAAACTCTCCTATCAACTCAATGTGTCCGTGTCGGATGGAGTCTTCACCAGCACTGCTCAGGTGAGACAACTTTTGGCAGTTACGTATTCGTTCTGTCAGCTGATTTGGTCTTTTTTTAAGTCTCAGTAGTCCTTATACACAGAAAATGGGCTGACCTTCTTCACCGGCCTGTCAAAATTATTACCAACCTTCACTGCTGCTCAGTGTAACTGCTGTTTCTCACAACTGCCAGCTCCACAGTGGGAGGTTAATGTCTCGCCATATCAGATTTACTTTGAGGATAAGCTGCCAGCTGGAAAAAATACTCACATCTGTCTCTTAGTGGTAATTACAAATGGGAGATTTGAGGGGGGGTTGGGTCATATATCACACATTTCTGTTGCAATAACACATCACCCCATTCTTAAAGTTCTTCTTCTGACATGCATGAAATATGTGTGCAGCAGTTCTTCACGGAGGTGTCAGTATCTGTGTGTAATCCGTGTGTAATTCAAATCAGTAACTAATTGTTCACAACCCTGGTGTTCTTACTACTGCTTTGCCTTTTTGATTTGATCGTGTTTGACAAATCAGCCGGTGATGTTTGTTGGGATGGCAACAGCAGCATGTCAGCAGACAGTGAGGATAATGATGATGGAGTGATGTTGCGATGGTGATTCACAGGTGATTGTACGTGTCCTGGGAGCTAACCTGTACAGCCCAGTATTTAGCCAGAGGTTCTACTTGGCTGAGGTCCAGGAAAATGCACCGGAAGGGTCAAAGGTCATTCAGGTAATTTCACTTTTTCAGTGCACTGAATTAATGAATACGAAATAACACAATGAGGAATATTGATGAATTTCTGTGTGGACATACAGGTCCGCGCAACAGATGAGGACTCTGGACTGTATGGACAGATCACCTACTCGTTCATCAACGACCTGGGGAAAACTCAGTTCACCATTGATGCAGATGGGGTCATTTCTACTGTTCAGAAATTAGACCGAGAAAACCCTTTCAACAAGGACATGGTGCTAACTGTGATGGCCCTGGATGGTGGAGGTAACTGTTTCCCTAAAAAGCCATCTTCAAATCAGCTAATATAAGTAGAGATTCTCCGATTGCAATTTTCTTGGCAAATTTCATTTTCCTGTTTTATTTCTCCGCATGACCAAATTTTCTTTCTAATAACAATAACTGAGAGCATATAAAAATAAAAACCAACTTTTCTTCAACACAAAATATTTTTAAGTTTAAAAAGTTTATCTAAGTTATTTAACTTTACAGTTTCACCCCAAACTGCTCTCGATGAAATAACTGAAAATAAAGAGCTCTGCTGCTGGAAAGAGTTATAAAAAATTGACTGAAATTGAGCTGCTGTACACCCACCTTTACTTGGCCTTCACCAAAAAAAAGCAGGTGCAATAGATTTATATAACAAAAGTTGGTTACATACATCGTCATTTCCCAGCATTTTTATCATTACAGGAATTATAAATAACAGGAAATCAACCCTTTCCTCTTTTTCTCTTGTCTTCACAACTTTCCTGGTAACTGCATTGATGCTTCTATTGCTCATACAATTTCCTTCATTAGCTTTTTCTTTGCGGGGCTGCCCCTGCAGTTTACTTTGGTAAACGAAATGCCATCATTCACTTTCGGGAACGTCCATACTAACCATGTGTTAGCATGTTGCGTTGAAGGTGCATAGACTTTTTTCCTGTTGTGCATCGATTCATTAATCCTAAATCGATTTTTAAATATATATGAACTATTCCAACAACCGCCAAACAGTTAAAACAACAAATGAGAGCAAGTAAACGGATACCGCAAAAAGATGTAAACAGAAACTACTGAAAGCCGACATCTCACAGGTTCCGAAGCTGCGGGTTTCCTCACTCTCCGAGCAAAATACATTGAACCAGTAGCAAAAGAAGATCACAACTACACTTCACATTTGATAAACATCGTCATGAATTCCCTCTTGCTTTGGCAGTTTTGATGAAATCACACTTCCTGCAGAGCTCTTTCACTCTCTCAGTGTACTTCAAGAACAGTTTCCCCATCTTAAATCTCCGTTTTCTGCATTATTTGCTTGCTTATTGCACACCAGTCTACCATTGTGTTCAGCGCTGTCGCACGCTGTTTTTTTGTTGTTGTTGTGTTTTGTTTTGTTTTTCAAAAATGACCTCCGACAAGAAAGCCTCATTTTTGCTGTTCAATATTGAAGAAATTAAATTTTTTTTTGCCAAATTGGAAAACACTTAAATGTCTCTAATAAAACCTCTGTAACTATAATGTTCGTTTTTGAAACTACTGCAGAATATTTTAATACTTCTGACTGTCTGAGTCAAAATTGAATCAAATCAAATCAAATTGAATTGGGACCTTGTGAATCAGAATTAAATCAGCTATAGAAATCAGTGATAATACCCAGCGCTAATCTGTATCATTTGTGCATATTAAATGTATGTGTGTTTTTATTTTCCAGGCCGTGCATCATTTTGCACGGTACGGGTGGTTCTTGCAGATGAGAATGACAACGCCCCCCGGTTCAGAGCAGTGGAGTATCGTATGAGCATTAAAGCAAATGTTGCCAAAGGTTCTCTTGTCACTCAGATCCAGGCCACTGACCCAGATGCTGGGTCTAATGGAAGGATCACATACTCACTTTACAGTGAGGCACGCCTATCTCTGGTCGATGTTCTGGAGGTCAGTGCATGTTGCTTTTCAACTTCTTTTTGACTGCCCTTTGTAAAAAGAAAATTAATATCTATGCAACACATAAAATCACATAAAAATGCAACCACATGCAATCTGCAACAAATTGATTTAAAACTCATTAAAGCACAAACTCTGTTAGCGGTAAACTTGATTTTCAATTAAGGAATGTTTTCACATGACCCTCCGTTCCCACTTCAGGGGATTAAAAACCATCTGTTTGCTGTAGATTATGTATTTTTAATCATCTAATCAAAATGATGTTGCATTAGGGTTGATGCTTTGGTCAATTTTGAAAATACAATTAAATTTAAATAAATGTGGGCTATAAATAAATCGAAACACCATGGGATTAAAGGAATATAGCTGCAACTTATAAACGCTGAATGTCGCGGTGAAGCTTGAAGGGCATTGCGGTTCAGTTTGTGTGCATAAAACCGTGACGTTCTCCTTGTATTTTATTAATGTTAATCAAAATGATATAAAAATAGCAACAACTTTTGTGGTTTGGAATTAAACACATAACTACAAATGTCAACAGTTTAAAAAAAAAAAACTCCCAAAAGCTGATTTAAATAGCCTTGTGATTTTGCTGGTGTTCAGGTGGAGCCAGACAGTGGCTGGATGATGACTAAAAGCACAGTGGACCACCTCCAGGGCACTGTGCTGTCCTTCTTTGTCAAAGCCACAGATGGTGGTTCTCCGGCTAAGCACTCCCTGGTGTCCGCCTTCATCCACGTAGTCCCTCCAGATGCATTCGTTCCCTCGTTCAGCCAGCCTCAGTACTCCTTCACCATCCCTGAGGACACAGCGGTAGGAACCGCCCTGGGGTCTGTGTACATGGGTGCTGGACAGACCGGGTTCTTTAGTGCAATCGCAGGGGAGACGCTTGACAGCAACCAGGAGGGGACCTTCCTGGTGGAGAAGGAGACTGGTCTCATCCGTCTGGTGAAACCGCTAGACTATGAAGAGGTCAGCATCTTCCGCTTTAAAGTTGCAGCAACAACAAGACGAGACCTGATTGAGTCAGTCTCCACTGTAGATCTGGAGGTTAAGGTTGGTACCACAATGCACTGCAGAAGGATACCATTTGCTTTCTGTTTTTCAGTTGAATAGGGAAATGTGCATATGCAATTATGGATTTTATGAAATAATTGCAGATTTATGTGATAAATTAATTAAAATAGTAAGACCCCCTTCTTACTATTTTAATTAATTTATCACATAAATCTGCAATTGCAATTGCAATTGCAATAATTGTGCTGTCTTTTCATTTAGACTTTGTTCAGCTGAAGCAGATTTATTGTTTTATAGATTCTGGACGTCAATGACAACAAGCCGCTGTTTGAGACCAGCACCTATGTAGCCACGGTGATGGAGGGGATGCCTGTGGGGACCAGAGTGGTCCAAGTGCGTGCTCTTGATCCAGACTGGGGCTCTAATGGGCAGGTGTGTGACAGTCAGGTTAAACTGTGAATCATATGTTTGTGATACTTTAAAACAAGCATTTTTCTAAATTCAGAGAGCTACAGGCGCTGCTATGCATCCTTTATTTGAATTGCAGGTAACCTACAGCCTCGGTCCTCTGCTCACCTACAATCTAGACTTGACAAGGGATGCCAGCTTCTTCTCCGGGCCTGTGTCTACCACTTCTGTCTTTGCCATTGACAGTAAAACAGGTTGGATCACCACAGTGAGTCAGATGGACCACGAGGCCTGCTCCAGCTACAGCTTTGAAGTAGTAGCATCTGATCTGGCCGAGTTACTGCCTCTCTCCTCCACCACAGTGGTGACCATCACTGTGTCAGACGTCAATGACAACCCGCCACTGTTTGAGAGGGAGCTGTACCGAGGTGCCGTAAAGGAGAGCGATCCCCTCGGTGAAGTGGTGGCCGTTCTGAAAACCAAAGATCGAGATGGCACGGATCAAAACCACCTCGTCAGCTTTTGCATCACTGGTGAGGACACTGAGACAACTAACAGAATGCTGTCCCGCGCACTCTGTGCTGCAGTAACTCTTCATCTTGCAATGAGATGAGACTGTGCTGCATCAAAATCATTTATTGGTCTAACATGGTTTCTGTTCCAAAGGTCAAGTTATAAATTAATTTGAACTGATATGCCAAAAACAGCTTTCCTTTAACTTGTATTTTTTTTTTTTCATTTTAATATTACAAAGTGCCCATTATACTATGAAACAAAAATGCTTTGTAGAAAACCTTAATCTACACTCATGTGAAGAAAAAAGAAGTTTTTGCACTATGACAGCTGGGACGGGCTCGTGGCTGATGGATAGAATTATCAGGCAGGTGCTTCTAATGAAATCCACTTGATGAATTGATCATTCTCTTTCACAGCCTTACCTATTACTTTATGCGTTCGCGCTTTAAAAAAAAATGAAAATAATAAAGAGCATTGCTTGGCCTCTCCAGAAAAACTCTGACCTTGATAATGAGTAACAGCACGTCCATTCACAACACACTGTGTGTTAATGATTGCGGATGATGTATTTTGTCCTTGTTTTCTGGCATTTAAAAAATACAGATCGGCCGAGTGAAAGTGTCATAAAAGGTCAAACTTTTAAACTTTGAAGGGCCACGGCCGCTGCCCTACCCGTCTGGTTTACAATATGAAGATGGTTATTGATTGCACCAAAGGGTGCCTGCATCATTTTTTTATGTGCGGTTGGAGAGAATCTTGTTCTCATTCATCTTGCGAATGAGTAATGACTCGCAGTTTGTTTACATTTAATACAATACATCTTCACTCCTTTCTTCACTTTTTAGTGTCAGCGCTTTAATTCTCATCTGTATGACCTCCAGGGGGAAATCCACGAGGAGTGTTTGGCCTGGCCCTTGTGCAGGGGGAGTGGAAGGTTTATGTGAGTGGTCTGCTGGATCGCGAGCAGCAGGACTGGTACCTGCTCAACATCACTGCCAGCGATGGCCTTTATGTCGCTCACACCGCAGTGGAGGTTACAGTCATGGATGCAAATGACAACAGACCCATCTGCAACCAGGTCAGGGATAAAGACAAATGGAAAGTGTGCAAAATGAAAATATGCAAAGTAAACAAACCGAGAGGAGCTTGTGGAATGTATAGAGCATTGCAGAGTAAATGGCTCTATCTGCTGTTTGTCTCCATATTCCAGTTAATTTTCTGTCTATAAACAGAGAGAATGCATTGCTTGTGACCATGCATGCAGTCATGTATGCTTGTTATTGAAAAGGTAAGTTAGGGCATTGTGTTTGTGGACTGAATGGGGAAAACAAAAGCTGTTTATCAAAGAAGGAATTTTTAATCATTTTATGTCTCATTTAAATTGTTTTCTTTTTCAATCCCAATGAGAGCGTCAAGAGTAGTGGAGATTCCCAGTTCCCCCAATGATGAACTTTCTTTTGGGTAATCTTAACGCTGGCTTAGCTCTGAAAATTCAGCTGCGTTGAATAATGTTCAAATCTGCATATTCATGACTTAGTAAAGAAAAGTCTGTGGCTTCACGAGTAAAACTGGATTTGCTCACTTCAAATATTGATACTTTGTTCTAAAGTGCATCGAAGTTCTAACTCGCTGCAAATGAATTCAGCCAAATTGTCTTTGTTTTATATTTCAGGCCAAGTGTTGTAATTTATGTATAAACTGACTTTTCCATAGTGCTTTTATGGGGTGCATAATGCAGTCTTAATCTAATAACGTACTAAACCGATGAATGGTTCTCTTTGAATTACACAAGTTTGAGAATTTACACAAATAAAAGACAGTAATCATGATAAAGCCAATTAAGTTGAGTCCCTTGTGCTATTTCCTACCTTCCAACGCCAACATTCACCCTACATTTAGAGTTAGCCTCAAAAAGACAATCTAGGAGAGGAAAATCTTTATGAAATGAGAGAATAATTGGACTGTGAAGTCTTCTGGGGACTCTCCTTTAATTTAGTAAAATTCTGCAGTTCTTCAGTTTCACATAATTAGTTGAGAAACTTTCTTTTTCCCTCAAAACTCTAAACTCCTTGAAATGCTCCCTGTTCTCCTCTGATAGTCTTTTTTTCCCTTCTCGCACGAGCCAACACTATAACTACAAAGTGATTAGTCTGACGTTACATGGCGTCAGCAGCAACTGGATCAAAATGACACTCGCATTGCCACAGAATGAACTCTAACTGCTGTTTGGGCATCTTTTCTAATGTTTTTTTTTCATAGGAAGATTAGTAGTAGTAGTAATAGTAATGGCGTTTTTCTAGTAGTAACGATTTCAAACTCTTAGCTGGTGCTTGCTCCTTTCTTGTTTTTTTTATTAAGTGATTAATCAGGCTATAAATATTAGAAAATCCCCAATTTAATGCTTTGAATTTTTATTTTGTTCAACAAACAAAAATGCAAAGATGATATAAAACAAATTCTTGGCATTTTTCAAACCTTTGACTGGTTACTAGGTGTTTCACCTTTATATATTTTAAATCTGAACCTTAGAAGATTCAGCAGAGCCAACAGAGCAGGGTGGGGTGTGCTAAATTGCCGTTGCTGCTGCTGCTCCGTGTTTGATGAAATTGTGAGGCCACTAAGCTCCATTTCTCCAGTCAGTCACTGGCAGAAATGGACACCGGGTGATAAAAGGGAACTTCTATTAGCTGGAATAATGGATCAAGTGCCCAGTAGTTGGATGTATTTTTAATGTATTAGACAGATGCATTTTTTAACTAGAATGGTTAGTGTTACTATTACTGTGCACTTTAATTTCTGCATATGCTTTTGTGTTATCACAGGCCGTGTATAGCACCTCTTTTCCTGAGGACATTCCCATTAACAAGGGCATTCTAAGAGTGGGTGCAACAGATGCTGACTCAGGCTCCAGTGCTGAGATCCAGTATTCATTGTTTGGCATTGGGGTTGAAGATTTCTACATGGATGCAAACACCGGTACATTTAAATATTTAATTTCAAGGGCTTGTAGCAAAAACAAACAAACAAAATCTCTTTTTATACCTCCCCATTTATGCCCTTAGGTGAGTTGCGTACAGCCATTGTGATGGACCGGGAATTGGCCCCCAGCTACAAACTCATCGCCCAGGCAACTGACGGGGGAGGCCTGTTCTGTCGCTCTGATATTTTTCTCAAAGTGTTAGATGTGAATGACAATGCCCCCCTCTTCTCATCCACTCATTACCTGGCGAGCGTGTACGAGAATGCTTCGCCTAAGGCTTTGCTCACCCGTCTACAAGCCAACGACCCAGATGAAGGTAAGCTGCTGTTAGATAAGTAATGTCAGGCAGCGATGATGAATTCAGAAAGTTTTAAGCTTTAAATTATTTAAAAATAATGTGCTGTTTGAGTGTCCAAGTAAGATTATGAGGCAAGATGTAATATATTGTGAACAGTTAGTATGAATGTGTTTTTTCCAGGTCTCAACCGTACAGTGCTGTATTCTCTGGTGGACTCAGTGAACGGGTTCTTCTCCATCGACCCGGTAACTGGAGTAGTAGTTCTGGAGAAGTCTTTGGACAGAGAGAGCCAGGACTCCTATCGTGTTCGTGTGGAGGCCACTGATCGAGCTGGACAACAGGGGGCGCTCTCCTCACAGGTTGGTGGGTAGTCCAAGTGACCCAGATTCAGTATTGATTGTGTCTACAATCAATGTTAAGTCTACCAAACATTACTGTAGGAAATATTTACGTCTGATGCTCCTGATACAAAAAAGCCACTTGTTCTGAAATGAATGAATAATTGAAAGACTAAATAAAATAATAAATAATAAAAATGCACTTTTGAACAAAACTGACATTTATAACAGTGTTTGCAGCATTTATGTTTTTTGGGTAACATAATCTTGTTTTTCTGAAAAAAATCAGGTGAATAACACATGATCCTTGAAGAGATTAGGTAAATCCCCAATTAGATTTTAATTAAGATAGCTCGTAGTCATGTGAACCGTGTGGAACAGAAAAAATGACGCAGTTACAGAGAGAAGCGGTGCAGAAAAGGTGGAAAACAGATATGTGGCAAATCTGAAACTGTGTTGTGTCTCACAGCGGCTATTTAAAAGTAAACTTTAATTTTGCTCATTCACTGACCATAAATGCTGGGAATGGCATTATTTTTAGGAGTAGGTGTCACTTTCATTACAAATATAGAGAGGAGTAGTTGTTGTTCTGTTACTTGTAGTAGTTGATTGTCATAGCCACAATGATATAAAAGCAAAACTACAGTAATAGGATTAGTGGTGTCCTGTATTAAGTAGGTGGAACTTGTGACTCTATATTCTATAGAGTCAAAATAGCATTCATCTAGTAGCCACCAAACTCTCTCACCCTATAGCAGGCACAGATTTTAGTTGGTTTTTGCCTCAGCTTCCTATTTTATTACTAAAGCATATTTTTCTGTACAACTTCTGTATGCGCTTGTGGTCCCTTCTGCCTTGTGGTGAAACGGCACTATCGGTGCTGGAAGCAGTGCAGTAAAGTGGTTAGGTGCTGTTTTACAGTCTTGTGTGTCTTCCTCAGGTTTATTTGACCATTTTAGTGCTGGATGTGAATGACAATGCTCCAGTCTTCCAGAGAAGAGACTATGCTGTAACTGTCCCCGAGGATGTAGCCGTGGGAACTGAGGTGGTGCGAGTCCTGGCAACAAGCGCTGACATCGGACCTAATGCTGAGATCACATACAACATCCGGTCGGGTAATGAGTTAGGAAAGTTCACCATAGACAGGAAATGGGGTGAGTAGATATCTCTGTGTGTGGCTTGTGCCATGTTATTATGAAATTTAAAGGCAGGGAATTAAAAAAAAAAGAATATCTACTGATATGTGTGTTAAGGTTCTATTTCAGTGGCTGATGATTTGGACTTTGAGGTGTGTAAGGACTATTATCTCACCATCGAGGCCTGGGACAATGGCAACCCTCCTCTTAGCACAGCTACAATGGTAACCATTGAACTTATGGATGTCAATGACAACGCTCCAGCTTTCAGTCAGGACATCTACAATTTGCTGGTCAGCGAGGATGCATCTGTTGGGCAGACAGTTACAAGGGTAAGATTTAAGGCCAGATTTACTAAATGGGGCAAAATAGCCTATCACTCCAATAGAGACTAGTTATATTTAAAACAGGCTTTAGTAATTGATAGGCTCTGATGTAGGACTGTAAATTGTGTGACAACATTTTGACATCACCTTCTATAGCATTCCTGTATTAAGACAACTTAAATAACTTCAAGGGGAAATCTGAAAATCAAATTTCTATGCTCTTCAACTGGTGCTGTTAACAGTACCACCGTATTTTAGATTTTGTGGATTAATCTTGTGTATCTGTGATCTATATCTCACGTATTGTCAAAGTGCACACTCCTGAGTTTCTGTATATCCGCCACTAAAAGCAGTTAAGTGTTAGGGCGTGGCAACCTCATGTGCTGTCCGTGGTCCTGAAACTAATTTGAGTGTAAAAAACCCTGAATTGGATGAGTGGAAGAGAATGGATAGATGGAAAACTTTATTCGACTTTATTTTGTTTTTTATTAATGCTAATACATTGATCATGTTGATGTCAATCTAATCCTGATTATTTTCAGGTTTAAAGTCAATGTTGTCATCCCTTCGTTCTCTTTGGTCTTTAGCCAGTTTGTATTTGACCCCAAGGAAATCAGGCCACTTTCTTTCCCTCCGGGTGTCTGTTTTTTAGGTAGTGGCTGAAGATCTGGATAGCCAAGTGAATGGGCGTATCACCTACTCTATCCTGAAAGGTGACCGAAACAACCACTTCTGGATTGACCCTGTAGCAGGACTTCTCAAAGTCAACAAGAAGCTTGACAGAGAACTTGTAAGGATGCATGTTTAAGTACAAAATCTCATAAACAATCAATTGTAATTTTCTGGTTCATGAGCACAGTCAGGACAGAAAATACCAGGTCCCATCAAGGTCAACGCTCAATGAAATATCACATTATGCGAGCATAAGAGTGCTTGCCACACTGCCTGATGTACATACAGATATGGCAATCACATTCTCTTCTTCACCGCCTAGGTGTCCAGATACTCTTTGTCGGTACAGGCGTTTGACAGTGGCTCTCCTGCGATGTCCTCCACAGTCACAATCAACATCGATATCTCTGACGTTAACGATAACTCCCCAGTTTTCAATCCTCCCAATTCCACGGTGGTCATACAGGTACGTTTGTGCGTGTTTGCTGTCTATATTTATATTATTAGTTCAATGTTGTCTCAACTTCACTTTCTTACTTCCAGCTAAACCAAGCTGCTGGCACCACCCTGCTCCAGTTATCAGTCAGCGACAAAGACTCCCCTAAGAATGGTCCACCCTTTGAGTTTCGGATCAAGTCAGGAAATGAGGGAAACTTCTTCTCCTTGGACCAGACTGGGACTTTGAGGTCTAACCGTGTGTTTGGCCCTGAAGCCCCCAGAGAATTCACTCTTGAAATCCAGGTTAGGAACTTTACGGTTTTAAAAAGTATCCTATTTAATATGAAGACTTTTCTTTTATGGAGAACTTTAACACCAGTGTAAATTCAACCCACTAAAGCAAGACCTTATTATTACTGTAGAACTTTCTTTGCTGTTAAGTGTCATTATAACTTTTTTTATAACTTTGTCTCTCTCAGGCAACTGATTCTGGCAAGCCTAGTCTCTCCTCCTCTTCCTGGGTATTTCTGAGGGTCATTGGGAACAGTCAGTACAAGCCGACTGTCTCCCCTCTGGAGATCTTCATCGTCATGGTCACGGATACCTTTCCAGGTGGCCCGATCGGTCGGATCTCTGCAACTGACCGTGACCTGAGTGACGTTTTGTCATTTACCCAGAAGCCTCAGCCCAAGAGCATGTTTAAGGTCAACAGACAGGATGGCAGCATTGTAGCGCTGCCAGGCCTGGAACCTGGCAGGTGAACGCTAGACCACACAAACACACAGGAAAACAAAACACTGATATGGAAAAAAGAAAACTTTTTGGTGTAACAATTCAGTATCTTTTCTTGCCTTTTCTCAGGTACCAGATGAACGCTACAGTGAGCGATGGACGTTTTGCTGTGATAGCTGACGTTTCCATCCAGGTCGAACAAGTGACAGATGTCATGCTGCGTAGCGCTCTCACCCTACGTTTCAACTTGCTGTCTCCAGAGGACTTACTTAGTCGCTACCTTAGCCAAATTAAGCTAACGTTACGGGGACTAGGTGGATGGAAATGGTCACCAGGGCAGCAGGATCCTCTTCACATACTCAGTGTACAGCCAGTGATGGGGACATCGGATGTGGACCTGCTTCTAGCCATGGAGAGGCCAGAGACGCCGGGCAGTGGACGCATGGCTGTGTTCTACTCCCAGCAAGAGCTGTCTGCAAAGCTGGAGGAGGTGGCAGCGCAGGGTCAGATTCGAGGTGTGCTAGCTGGGGCTGTGGTGGTGAGCAGCACTTGTTCTGGCGAGCTGGAGTGTGGGGATAGAGTGTGTGAAAACACACTTGTGATGGACGGGAGCTCGCCTGTCACCTACAGCACAGAGAGGGTCAGCTTGGTGTCGCCTACGTTCAGCCGCAAAGAGACCTGCACCTGTCCCGGTTTGTACTACACTCATTTTTGAACCTTCACAGAGTCAGTGTCACAAACACGTATCATCAGTTTATGAACGGCATTGGTTGATAGTTTTCATATAAAAATCAGTAAAATCCTGAAATATCTGAATGAAAACATGCAGAATTTTTGCTTATGTAGTATACATTTTGCATTCTATAAAAAAGAAAATACAAAAACTACAGAGGCATATATTATGCATGTAAATATAAATAAATTAATGAAAGAATAATGTAAATCTGAAGGCTTTTCACATGATGACAAATAATATTTATATTTCTACCCCTTTTCAAACAGGAGGGACATGCCCCACCCCTGTGGAGCTCTGTGAAGGTCAGTCCTGTCCAGCTGATATGCAGTGTGTGCGTTCTGGTCCTACTGCGCCATCTGTCTGCCAGTGTCAGCCCGAGAGACTAGATGACTGTGCAGGTGTGTTTTGGCATGCCTGCAGTTTGTATAACTTCTGTCTTTCTGATTTAGCTTGATGAGGTTTAGTGTAACCTGAAACTTTTCCTGCTTCTCTGTGTGTTACAAATGTGCAGGCCAGACCTCGCTGAGTTTCTCTGGAAACAGCTACATCAAGTACAGAGTGACAGCGAGTGGCCAGAGTGGAGAGATGAAGCTCGGCCTCAGGATCAGAACACTTCAGAGAAGAGGAGTCATTATGTTCACACGGGTTAACCCCTGCACCATGCTTAAGGTACAGGTTACAGGGCTATGCTTTTTTGGGGGTCATGCAAAACACTGGCTGCTCATTTCCTGTTAGAAGGAAACATGTTTCTCAGTATATGTTTTTTAAAAAACATCATCAGGTATTATTCAGAAGATATAACTTTTTGTTATATAATATCACACTTCACCGAGTTCTTTTGATTCCTCAGAGGCATCCGATGGAAGACAAAACACTGCTCAGTAGACCATTTAACACTTTATTATTTCTAGAAGGGAGATGCGTCCTGCATGACACGCTGCTGCCGATCTCAAATTGGTGTTGTGCCACTAACAGTTTTATTACAGAAGCTCTCTAACTCTAGTCTAAACAACAGTGTCTCAGTAACTTCCACTAGAGATGGTCGCCTCTTATCTACACTTTCTCAGGCAAGCGTGAGCGAGAGTCTACAGCTTTCTACTCCCCAAGGACACGTGGTCTCATGCCTTTATTTTTCAGGGCTGTGTCCACTTAATACTACACTATATAACTTTATAACAGTTATTATTAATAAGAAGCATAGCATTATTGAGGCACTACAAATTATTTAGTTCCAACACTTTTCTTTCCTTCTACAGATTGAAGGCGGTCGACTCTGGTTTCAGTTGGACTGTGACAACACCCTTGGCATTATGGGTATCTCTGGCAGACCGATAAATGATGGCCTGTGGCATGCAGTCACTTTGGAGCTGACTATGAACTACACTCTCCTGTCATTGGATGACAGCTATGTGGAACGTCGCCGGGCAGCCAGAGCCCCGGTTCGTCTTTGGCCTTTGGCACCAGATTCATCATTTTTCTTTGGGGCCCAAGTCAGGCCACTAAATGGGCAAGGTGAGAGGCCAGGCCCTGGGTCAGCAAGGAGCCAGGGAGGGCCAGGGCTTGCAGAGCGTGGCGTAAGGGGCCCTCCGAGAGCTCAGGACGGCTTCCAGGGGTGCCTGGGCTCGCTGATGCTGAACGGAAATGAGCTGCCGCTCCAGAATAAAAGGAGCCGTTATGCTGAGATAGCAGGGCTCAGCGAGGTCAAACTGGGCTGCGTGCTTTATCCAGATCCATGCGTCAGTCAGCCCTGCCTCAACGGAGCAATTTGCAGTAGCCTTCCCTCTGGAGGTGTGTGTATATATACAAAAAACATGATCATGTGTATGTGCCTTGCTGTGGGACACATTCATTACTTTGTTTTTACTCTGTTTTTTCAGTTTTTAATCATTTTATTTTGATAACTTGTTGTTATATCATTGATCATTATCATTTATTAGAATTATGCTATTGATATTAATTATACGTTTCAGACATAAAATATCTCTTCCACAGGTTTTATGTGCACTTGCAGTGTTGGATTCACTGGGGGGCGCTGTGAAATTGAACTGACATCCTGCATGCCAAACCCCTGCCAGAATGGTGGAGAGTGCAAGCCTGTAGGCAGCGCATTCCTCTGTGGCTGCCCTACTGGACTCGGGGGACTTATGTAAGATATAATAGCCTGGAATCGCTCACACTTTCTAGCCTTAATAACCGGCTGTAACAGCAGTGTTGACAAATGCTGTGTCCTGTTTAGAAAGTATGTAAACAATGAGAGCCGTACGGTGCTGATTATTAAGATACTCAACGTCTGTATCTCCCTCCCTCTCAGTGAAAACATGAAAGAGCATGTGCTGGACTCAAAATCCCATTCATTAGCCCACATTAGTTGTTATTGGGGGGGGGGGGGGGGTTAGTGGTTCTAATTTAATTCTGCATAATTTTAGTTGAAAAGCCCATAATCATTCTCTAGCTGTCTTCTTAATTACAGCTTAGTAATTGCCTTTGAAATAACCTCTCTGCTCATGCGGCTGTTCCACAGAGCCACCAGCAGAGGGCACTTTTCCCCCACAGAGGAATTTTTTTGTTTTGTTTTTGGCTTTTTTATGCTTTTGACTTGGATTTTAAAAATTCATTTGATTAATTTAAATTCAATTATCCTTACACTAATAAAACCATGGAAAATTTTTTTATTGTTTTTTCAGGCACCAGATTGTTTATATCATTAATAATTAATGTTAAACACAGATTGAAACCAAACAAATAGCTGTTGAATTCAGTTGACTGTGGAGTTGTTGTTGTTTTTTTTCTTCCAGCACTAAAATATATGCATTACAATAAAAAATACAATATAGAATTTTGTTATTGAAAAAGCCAGAAAACTTGACATTTTCTCATTATTACTCATCTATTTCATAGGTTAATAAAACTAATGTGAGACAACTTCATTAACTTTTGTAATTATGGGATAAAGTATTCATCGTTTAAAATAATAATGAGAGGATATCACTGGCCAGCACATCCAGGCCTTAATGAGTATAGTGTGTTTAATTAATGACTAAGCTGTGACCTGCACTTTTATCATTTAAAAGCAAAACTTTGGAAAGTTCTGCCATGAAGCTTTCTGCAAAATTCTTCCGTCAGATTTGCAAAATGTTTTGAAAATCCCATCAAAGAGAAAATAATTGAAAAGAGAATTGCATGTATCTTCCATCCGCTGCACAGCAGGACACCATGCTTGAAATGACAAGCTGAGATGAGCATGTATGTGTCTGCAGTAAAATTACTTTTATGATGTTCAGCCGGAATTTGCTTCTTCAGTGGGAGTGTGTGTTCATGTTTTTTGCATTCATGCATAATTCTTTAAATCAGAACCGTCTAAATGTAAATAATGGGGAAAATTCCCAGCATTTGGGAAAAGTTTTAAATGTTTTAGCTCACTCTCACCTTTGCATTCTTCCTTTTTCTTAACTTTGATAACATCATATTGCGGCCCCCCATAGCGGCTTTACTTACTCGTTTTTGCTGCCACAGATGTGACGACGACGTCAACGAGTGTGACCAGGAAGCGTGCGGAAATGGAGGAGAGTGCGTGAACACATTCGGGTCATTCTACTGTAACTGTTCAGAAGGGTATGAGGGTCAGCTGTGCGATGATCCGACGCCTGGTGATCCTGGGGATGACACACAGGTAGCGTATGAGCGACGCTTGGAATTAGATTTTTGTAGATGTTACAGAATAAATGAAAAAATAATCGAGAAAACTCCTCGAATTGTTTTTTTGTGCATTCAGCTCGCACCTAATTGGACTTGGCATACACAGTGAAATTGAGAATTTTGAGTTTACAGCAGCCCCCTGGAAGGCTTATTCACCAGCTTGGTATCTTTGTTCCCACAGCAGATAAATGAGAGTGTAGTAATGCCTAAATTGCTGTTTCTATTTGAAGTTGCTATGCTCTTGAATTTATTGTGCCATATACCTTATACTGAGACTGCAAACCCAATTAATGTGGCACATTATAAGAAGGAAGGTACCTTCATTAATCCCTGGAGGACTGCAGCAGAGTTGACAAAATCTACTAAGCTTCTTTTACAACTAATGTATGTTAACTTTGTTCTTTGTTTGTTTGTTTTTCTTTTTAATTGAGTGCTTGCATTAGAGATAATGTAGAATTTTATTGCCAAAACTTATTCATCACGCATTGCATTAAAACAAAAAAGCTGTGAGCTCAATCACTCCCTCCAAATTGGAAGACCATAAAATGTGCTCATAATCTTTTGGAGTAGTGAGAGCATAAGGGTTGTAAATATACCCAGCTTTAGATGATGAATTTCCCCGATACCAACATTTCATTTACTTCAATACTCAAAAGATGCTTTGTGTTTCAAAACTTTGCTAATTAGCGTCTCAGATGTAGCGATGAGATTCTTATTAATCTCATGTTTAGAGTAATAACAAACATTTAGAAATTGTTTGGGGGTTTAATATGAGCCCTCTTTGATGGTATTAAACATTTTGGGGGTAAACTAACTTCACTATTTTCCTCTCAGGTCCTGTGAATTTTTCCTATTTCTTAAGGACATGACTTTCAGATACTGTTGTAGATATTTATTCTTTTGTCATTCACTTGTCCAGCTTCCTCAAATATGCCAAGATATGCCTATTTTTTGGCTAATAGCTCTCTGGGAATCTGCTTTTTGGTGCAAAAACAGAATTTTATATCTGTCAAACTTTGTTACATTTTCTGTTGTTGGACTGAACGACTGGGAACAAACGATGTGTTTTGATAATAGGGTGCTAGTAAAAAATGCCTAAAATTTAATTGCAAATTGATTCTTTGCTAGGTTTTCTGTTATATGTGGGCACGGCACTAGTTCATCCTTTGATTAAGGTGTCTTTTTTATGCTTGAATGATTCACAGGTGAGTGTTAAGTGGCTTAAGAAAAAAAAACATTCCTCTGAAAATGGTCAGGGACAAGGACTTGATTTGAAAGGAGTGAAAGCTCGTATCTAAAGGAAAAGTTTCAAAGACCTACAGAACGCTCAAGAGAAGACAACTTTTTAACAATCTAAAGAACTGACTTTTGCACAGCACTGTATGTTTTGGCAAATCTTTAGGTGCTGGAAAAAGCACTTCATGTTCATGTTAATCATCTGACAACAAAGACCTTTTTTATGAAGTGAATTATTTCTAAGCTTGTTCTTCTTTCAACTTTTTATCTGTGTATTTACTGATGACCTTAGAGTTTTTCTGACACTTAACTGTTTGTTATTAAACTAGAAAAAATTATTATAATATTATAATGTTTTAATCATTTTACTTTTCTTGTTGTGCAGGCTGAGCCTCTGTCTTACGTTGGACCAGGAGAGATAATTGGCATTGGAGTCCTTGCGTTTGTCATCATTTTCCTCCTCATACTCTTCATCGTCTTTAGGAAAAAAATCAAATTCAGGAAAGACTCAGATCCAGGCCCCGGTGTTCAGACTGGGATGGGCATCTCGGCTATCTCCACAGAAACTAGCTACATGCTGCACAAGACTGGCATGGGAGCAGAAGGGATTGAGTTTAAAGCCGTTCGTGTATCAGGCTCACCAGCAACCACAAGCACCTATGGTGAGGTGGGAGGCAGCAGTGTGGGCCCTCCCCAGGTCATGGTGCGCCCAACTGCCCACTCCCCTCTACCAGGAGGACTCAGTGGTGACAGGACCACTTCCAGTGAAGGCAGTCAGGTGTGCATAGCTTGTTTTAATTATGATATTTATGTGTCTGCTTTATAGTAAATGCTGCGGAACAGACAAAATTGTGACAAAGTTAAATATCTGAATATGTTCATACTGCTAATATCTAAAAAAATAGTTGGTCAGACCATTTAGGAAAACACATGAATAATATGGTTGCTAAGCAGGAATTATATGCTTTAAAATAAGAGTATTTAAGTTTTAATATCAAACTATAACAATGAGCATCCAAAGTAATATCCACTTTATATGACAATTTCAATATTTGTGGAGCATCATATCTCCCAGCTCATCAGTCCCTTTTGACAATGCTGCACTTCCTTAATTTATCTGAATTTATATTATAATTTAAAAGAAAGAATATTATTTCTTATATTAGTCCTATTTTTTAAAAACAGCCACAGTGTGCTGGAGAAAGAATACATGGGCTCCACACACAGCTCAACTATAAAAACTGTGTTTTTATGGCAGGAACTAGGTTTTGATATCAAATATAACACAAGGACGATATAGGTAGATTAAAAAGTAGTAATGTTCCCAGCACATTCGCTCTATTATGTAGATAATCAGCTTACAGGATACAGAAAGTCTGCTCACATTTAATAATCATGTTCATGTCTTCTTTGTAGTCAATTCTGCATGTGATGAGCTAAAATAAGCTTCACAGCAGCGACTTCATCATGTGTGTGGCCCTTCAGATAGGGTGATGACCCAGTTCTTCTTTCATGGCAATAATTAAGAAAAACAATTAATGGTATCAGAAAATCAATTGGAATTGTTGGAAATATAAAACAGAAAGGTCGTACACCGGTGCAGAATATTGTATTGTTTTTACAAAAAGCAATCATTTGATAATTTATGTATGTTTCTGATTGTGCGTGTAATTGCACAAAGAATGAAATAATGATTTGTTTTCTAATAACGCATGAAATCCTGTATAAATTTGTTTGCATTTCGAGTTTCTGAATAGTAACTACCTGGCTTGCCCTTACCCGAACTTTCTGGGTATTTTCTTGTGTCTCTGCAGATTAGCAGCTTCCTCTCAGACATGTCTAATGTCCGAGGTATGGCCAATAGGCGGGGCGTCGCAGTGTGCAGTGTGGCACCCAATCTCCCTTCAGCATCTGCTTGCCGCTCAGAGCATAGCCCGGCCCACAAAGTGTCCTGGGAAGGCGAAGAAATGAGGGAGAAAGAGCTGGAGAGGGCTAGAGATGAGAGAGAGGAGGAGTGGGGGCAGAGAGCTTTTGAGCTGGAGAGAACACAGAGAGATAACAGTCCACAGGGTAAGACTGCAACAGTCTGCCTGCAAACACACACACACACACACACACACGCATGTGCGCACACAATTTCTAACCTGATCAAAAAGGCAAAGAGTACACAGGCCATGAACACATTGTGTTACACCAATACCACCATCTTCACTGAGAGAGCTCATTTCACAGTGCTCTATGCCTTTTGATCACACACATCAAAGAAAATGGCCCAGAGTAAGCAAGAGTGCTTAAAAAGTAATATTTTTATTTTGCTATCATTTCAGTTTTCTTATTTATTTCCTAGGAGCAATAATGGGTAATAGAACTTTCTGTTACACTGCTGAAATTGGCAATTATGTCCACTTGTATCAGGATAACTCTCTTGGATCTTGTGGGCACTTCTGTTTGAATGGTCAGGGTAATCAGCCAGAACTGATGTCCTATGTTCTTGTCCTACTTTTGCAAAAAAAATAAAAAATAAAAAAAGCAAGAAAGAAAAAATAAAAAATAAAGTTCAGTTAAAAATCAAAGTAGTTGGAACACTCCCACACAAAGTCACCCAACTTCTCTGTCAAGTTTCCCTCTTTTTATTTTTCCTTAAATTTGCTTCACACCTACCTTTGTCAGCTGTACGGGCACCAAACCGAAGGAGAGAAGAATGTCATTGTAATTCAGCATCCGTCTGATATTTTAGCTGCCAACACTCTTCCCAGTCTGTTCTCTGTCGATGAAATAACCACGTTGCATTTCAGTGCGCAGGTAGGCGTCAGATATTTCGATCCTTTGTCCAGCCTGTTGTGTGAATAATACAGCTTGCGGTGGGAACTTCCTGGCTGTTAATTATTGATTTTTTTCCTGTAGGAATGGGAAATAGGTTATTTTATTTATTTGGTCCCCCGCTGAGTGTCTGTAGAAAAAAGAAAAAAAAGAACCAGCACCACCTACTCACATTTACACCACCAGTTTATTAATTTAATGATGATAAAACTTATAGAAAACTGACCTCAAGATTACTTTGTTAATGACTGCAGTGTTAACTGCCAGGTTAACTAATCAATTGCAAATGAGTTTTGTAAGTTATTTACACCACGACAGCCACAAGCAAGTGCAATAATGTGTATTTCAATAACAAGGCCACAGGTCAAAACATGAAATAGTTACTAACCAGGGAACATCCCTGTTAGTAACTATGGTTATTTTCTGTTACTACCCGTTCGATCATAAATAAATAAAATGGGATGAATAATTAAATACTTGGAAAATACTCTTTGAACAAATCAGGCCTCATACTGAACTCTATAGTTTGGGTTTTTTTTGGTAACTGTTGGTAACTCTTCAGGATGTCTTCTTCATGGAGGAGTATTTTAAACACTAACTATGAACTGTTTCACTCACAGGAAGTCATTTCTGAAGACTGACATTGGAAAAAAAAAAGGTTTGAACTGTACAAACTCTGTTTTCCCCTTAAATACTCTTTTTCCATGTATGTTGGCACTTGTTACGGTAAACTTTTGCACCTATTTCTTAGGTTACTTGCAAAATACTAAAAAGTGAAGGCAGACTCAAGACTTTTAGCATGTTCACAGGAGGACAACATGCCACAGAGATTAAAACCTGGTTCTAAAAATGGTCATTTCTGCTCTAAAGCTGGGTGTTTCAGAGTGAACTGATCGAGGCGTGACCTCTGGAGGTGAATATTGAAGCCAGTGCAGATGTGCCACAAACTGCAGTTCCTCTAGCTGTCACAATAGGCTGGCTTCAAGAGAGAGCTATTCCCCATATGCTTAAAATGTCCAACTTTACAGCATGTTTACAGTCTGGCTTCTATGGAGTGTTTCAATTCTGAGAGTTTTTTTTAAACTCATCCATCTGGAGTTAGGAGCGCGGCCGCTTTGACTGACATTTATGTTTGATTTTGCTGAAAATGACTTTGAGTTGAAACTGTTGGATTGGCTCTGTTTTGCTTGGTAATTGTTAGTGTTTCAAACTGAAATGCTGAAAACTTGTCTGGAAAAAAACATAAAATAAGAAGGGAGCCAAATTGTAGACTGTATCACTTAAATCAGCGTAACATTATATTTTACTGAACTGGCTCGGCAAAGAAAGTAGTTTGGGTGGGTCTTAATTATAGGAACTTGTAAGAAAGAAAGAAAGAAAGAAAGAAAGGGTAAAACATTTTTGCTTTTTCCAAAACCTGATTATATTAAGTGTCCCCTTGCCTGCATCCTGAATTAGACCTGTGGCTGCTGCACTGTCTTTCTTGTTTAGTTTGATTGATGGTACTACCTTACTGATCACATTCCCACAGGAGCGTTTCGCTTCTTCCATATGCATTGAACCATGACTACGTAGCTTGAGCTCAGAAAGCTGAGGTTGATGTCCAGACATCCCGGCCCTCGCGGACACGGTTGCAGAGTACGGATTTGGTCACAAGATGGGCCGAGCCCTGAATGCTTGCTTACCAAACGTGAAGTGAAAAACAAGATTTTTGAAGATTTGAAATTCTGTCACACCTGTCAGACAAGGGTAAACTGTTGTGTAGAGGTGTGAGATTCAAAACGCTATCACAAAATCTCTGTTGTTATTATGAATTTACACCCACCCACCCACAGGAACAACTGTGTGCTGGGATGTATTAAGGTACAGCTGGAACTGCGGGAAGCAATTGCATGACATAAAATATTTGTATAGTCTTCTTGAAAAATGTATTTTTCTTGAGACGTTGCGTTAATGTGACACTGGCATCTTTGCTCCAAAATGAGCTGAATAAAAAGACTTTTGATTTACTTTTTTGACTTGATGCCATATAATTTGTTAGTGCATCTTTGTTTACTGTGACTCAATACAAGCATCTGGAGAAGAATTCCTCTGAAAAGATGCTCATGAGGAAATATTCAGAACCCAGACCATTTATTGCCAATCAATGATTCTCACATTAAGATCCATCGCTACATAGCAGCAAGGCAGTAAAATGGATTTAAATAGCTTTCTATTTTCTATTTCTCTCTTTTTTTCCTCTCTGTTTGTTCCATCTACTAAATAAAAGCCTATTTAGTTTTCCCAAAAGTTTGCTAAAAGTTACTTTTAATCACATCAGCAAAACTGGCTCTTTGCGTGCAGTTTTATTTTGCACAAACAATTGATCTCACAGCTCAGCCTTTCCACTCTGCTGGTCCTCTGTATTTCTTTCCCAATTTGAGCAAAAATGAAGAAAAAAAAAAAAAGACTTCATTGCTTCTACATAAGGGGCACCTGGTAGAGAAATTCACCTGCCTCTGGCTGTGTTGTAAACAGTCTTTACAGCTTATCTGAAGTCATAAGTACCTGCTACGGACCTCCGGGCAGTTGTTTGACAATCACTCAGAGGACACTTGGAGTGATTTGAAGGAAACAAACCTTCAAATAACAGCTCGGCAAAGGCACGAAAAAAGACCACACTGACTTGTAATCACCAGTTTATTTGAAATGATGCCTCTGCAGACGTAAAGGTTAAGGAAAACTGGAGATATTAGGCCTGGTAGATTTCTCCAAACAAAATTTAATTTGATTTGTGTGCGCAGACAAAATTGCAGGGTTGTAACATAAAAGAAGACCTTTGATTACCACAGTATGAAAAGCTTGACCCAAAACAGAAACCTACTTGCCACCCTACCCTGTAGCGCAGTGATGTTGTCATGCAATTTGCTCTATTTTGCTTTTTTTCTTTAAGCAGTTATTCAGCAGTTACATAACCACCAGTAACTCGGTGGTCTTCACCCCCTCCATGATAGTGCTGACAGCATTAAATGGACAGACCTGGATTTGCAGTAGGTGTACTGGGATTTGTGGAAAATGCTGTACATCAAAGCAGCGAGGAAGCCTTTATGGGAAAAAAAAATCATTCTGCAGGTCAAATATGTTTTTTAAATATGCTCTATCTGAGTCAAAAGTAGATGAATAGCAGATTTAGCCTCGCTCTTCTAACTGAACACAGCCAGCTAGAAAGAAAATGAATGGACAGGCGGAGTGACAGATCTGTGGACACATTTTTTCCCCATGAGTGCACTGAATGAACAAAGTAGAGAGTTTTCGGTCACTCTGATCCTTTCTTCTTTTCACCCTGATAGAAATCCAACTCAAAGCTGATGCGAGGTTATTTTAGCTCAGACTCTAGAAGCTTCTTATTAGCCGAAGTTAAGCTTTTAAATGTAAATACAGCACAAGCCTTACTGAGCTTTTCAGATCTGAACGATTCGGATATCTGAACACGTCTTTCAATTCTGAACCTACATTTAATTTACCATGAGTGAACGTTGCTGATGTGAATGAGTGTTGTTTTGTGTTTTTACATTAGACGTGTCGGAGTTGGCGGACGGGCTGGGGTGTCTCTCGGACTCCACCTCCGAGGAGCACTCACTTAGCTCCTACACTTCAGAGTCCTTCGATGACAACGGTAAGACTCTGATACTCAAATTAACTTAAGCGCATTTTAATTGCCAGAAGTTTGTAGGTAATGTTCCCCACACCAGTACCTTCTTTGTCCCACCATCATTTTAAACTCCTTCAACTAAAGCCTGGAACTTTCTGCAGAAAAAAGTCCTAAAAGTGGACAGATTTGTCAGACATTCTCACTGAAACATGTAATTGTTTCTCAGTTTACCAGTGTCTTCCATCTTCAGTCTGTCCGCTGCTTCATGTTCTGCATGCATATCCTTCTAACCTTGTTGTCTTGCTGCTGCTGTTGTCTTTGCTCGCTGTTTGTGCGTGCTGTTCTTGCTTTGCTCTTGGTTGCCTGATGCTGTTGTCCGTTAGATAGACTGCCAATTATGTGTTGCTTGCTGCCACGTGTTATTACGTCTTGTGACTGTATTCAAGCAGGGAGTGTTTTAAATGGTTTCTGAATGTGTGCCGCCGTCTTTTAAGCATCTGACATTTCTTTCTTAGTTCCCTTGAGAGGGTTCGCCTTTCGCAGGGCTGTCACTGTGAATAGGAATTAGTTCCTAATGAATTGCCTGGTTAAATGAAGGTTAGTGTAAAATCAAATGCTGGGCCTGTAGTAATTATTGAAAAGCAGGGTGATATTAGAGAAGTGGAAATGCTTTAATGCAACCAATATGCACAGGTTGCCTGTGCATCTTTTTTTCAAAGCTACAATTCCCAGATAACTCGATAGCATTGATTTTCCACTGGCTAACTATAAGAGGGTGGAAGTCAAGCACCGTAATGATGCTGATGTGTGTGTGTGTGGTTGTGTTCTTTACATAGGAAATCTATGTCAGTGCTTTATTTCCTGTCTAATTAGTGTAGCTGCAAAGAGTCCTCGCTTTCTTACAGGACACCCACACACACACGCGCACGCACAGACACCACATGTATATAGACACGTTTGCAACATGCTTCCTCCGTGTTCTCAGCACCTCTGAGTCACCTCCATTGTATAAAACCTTGCCCTGTTCATGAATGCACTGAGATTATTTCCATTTCTTCTTCTCTCTTTCTGTCTTCTGCCTAGCCTCCATAGTGACAGTGATACGTCTCGTCAATGATACTGTTGATAACATTGAAAGTGAAGGTATGAAGGAAAATCCTCTGTTAACTCCCCTGTCTTCTTTGTGTCTGTCATTCCGACGCCAACATATTTGTTCAGCGGCAGAGCAAAAAGATTTACTGAATGCAGCCGAGCCGCTGCCATTCAGCCCCCGTTCTTATTACGAATTAAACATCCTGCTTAGATTTCTAATATTTGTTGTCAGTTTCTGACACCGGATTTCTCTGTGTTTCAGTTTTTCCCCTTTGGTTTCTGGGTTGTTTGTCTCGCTCTGTCTCTGACTTTCCCTTTCTCTCTGCCTTTGTAGTGTCAAACATGGACAAAGAACAGCGGCGTAGCAGCCCTGGTGAGTGAGATGCAACGCAATGGAAAAACATCTTATTAATTTGCCATTTCTTTGACTTTATTTGTCAGGGGTGAGAACCCACAACCTGACCTTTTGCATCCTTTGCAGTATTGTCTCTGAATACTTTCATCAGAGCCCAATAGTACAGATTACTATGTCTATTTATGCCGACTCTATCCACTCTTTGAATGTCAATGCAGGCTTCCAGTTTCCGATTATGTTTTCTGACCTCGGAGGTCGGGAAAAACAACTGGAATGTGAGTCAGTTTCTGTTGCCCTGTGTGTAGCAAACAGTGTAGGGCTTTCAGGTACAACATTCAGGCAGCTCTTTGATGAAATAAAAATATTATGTCCAGAGATACTTTTAAAACGTATTCTGCTTCATAGTTAATTAAGAAATTTTGAATTCTGATGACTGCTAAATTGGGCGCAGCAGTCCTAGCTCCAAGCAAAGCAAAGCTTTCACCCCGGCCTTGCAGATGGTCTCAGAGGATTAGGGGCACTTTGAGCTAAGCCTCACATCCGCCCAGAACAGCAGAGGAGAAGGCAGCTTCAAACACTTTCTTTTTCAACATTTTTTTTGGGGGGGGAATCATCTACAGTCGGAACACTGACTTTCTGCTCTTAGCGAATGCATGACTTTCCTTAAACAAACACCGGGGCCGTCACAATCCAGTTGCACCTATCCTTTAAGATCCCTACTCCGCTGTCAGTTGCTTGTGCTACACTCTTGCAATCAATATTAATTGGCTCATAGTTACCAAGTCTGTTTGTTCTCGGTTGCATGTAATTTACTAGGTCTACAAAGCATTTCGTTTCCAACCCAGAGCAAGAGTGTGTTTATGCCTCAGTCACTGCCAGCCTGCTGAAGCACACGCAGCTTCATTTCAGACAAAGAGAATTAAATGATGTTTGTCCAGTGGGTTTTTTTTTTGAAGACATCCTTTGGATTCAGAATTTTCTGTTTTGCACAAAACATTTTTTTAATAAAGTTTTCAATCTCACAAGTTTATTTTCAAGCACAGCAAGAAGAAATGTGAAAAAAGCGAATCTGATATATCGTGGTATTTTTCCATTTTCTGTTTTTGTATACAGTTGCAGCATGATTGTGTGCATGTATTATCTATTATGAATTGTGTTTGTGGGTATAAGCGGCGTGCTAAATGGCTCTCTGCCAGCTTCCCTCTCTTGTTGTCGAAGCGTGCTTTCTTCTGTGTCATAATTCGCCGTCTCCTTTTTGCATTCACCGAGAATTTCATCATCAAAGGTTCGCCGTCCCATGAGATATTTGTTTTGTTTCCCATTTTACTGACAGCGAGTCATCACCTGCAGAGCAAAGATGAGATTTGCGTAGAGTTCATCAAAGAGTACATTGTGGATTGTAAGAGCATTCTTTTTCCCCCCCCCCTCCCTTAACCCTTTGTTAGAACATTTTTTAACCAGAGACAGATATTTGAGGCAAGCATGGCATGGCAGTAAGATCTCGTTGGCATGGCAGTCCGTTAGATATCTGTGTCCACACATGTGTCATGAATTATATAGTAGTGGCTGGCACAAGCACAGTAATTAAGTGTACTCTCTGTCCCACACACAGGGTGACCCCTCTGCCTCCTCTCACTTCATCAATATGATATTTTTTCCCCTCACAGCTCATTAACCTAACCATGAATTATGCAACCTGCATGCTGTAGTTTGTAGGAAGTTGTGGATTAGCGGGGAGTTCTGTGTCAGTCCATTTAGCAGCATGAACTGAAATCTAAAATAAATAAATAAATAAAATGTCGACTAATTTTATTTGCACATTAATAAAAAAGTAAATGAGAACTGGAGTGATTACACGAAGCAAACACGCTGGAGAAATCCCACGGAACAAACAGAAAGCCCCACTTTCTGGCACTTTGTGGGTCTCCTGCTACACCTCTCAAACATGCAGCGCACACATGCACACATGCACACACTATCATGCGTGCTTCATTTCTTGTGCAAAAATAAACCCAATCAAAGGTAGAGATAATAAGCATGGGGACAATTTAAGGGGAGAAGCAAAATAAACACGACAAGCCAGATAATATGCAAGCTATTCGGAAATGGGTTCAAAATTGATAATAAAATTGGCAACTTTTTTCCAGATGTTGGTGGTTTTACACCTTGAGAAAGCTTTTTTCATTCATTTTATTTATTTATTTTATTTGTCTTTTGTTGTTTTTTTTTGTTTTTACAAGGGCAGCAATAGAACCGTAAGTGAAAATGAAATGTGTGTGCAGCTGTAAGAATCACAACAGTCCTCCTATAACAGATGCACAGAAGTGTAGTTACTGGTGTCACCACTCTCTACCTGCTGGAGATAAGATTGCAGCGATACTGCTGTTTTAGACGAGGAGTTTATTTACCGATGGACACCTTTCGCCGGCTGATCCTATTAGACTGATTAGATCTGAGTCTTCATCACACTGTGCTGTAACACTGTGGTTCTTTAACTTGTATGCAACAGCTGAAAAAAGTTCATGCTCCAGATTTTTTATCAGTTAATAGCAACAATAAATGATACAAGCTGAATGAGGCCAGCGTGATAGCATCGCTGTGCTTTTCCTACATAAATCATATTTTACTGAGTAGATCTGTGTCCCACCGGTGGGACCACCACTGTAGTGCACCCTAATGCACACTACAGTAAAACTATATGCTTCCAGTGATTTAGGAGCAAAGATTTTTCCATGGAAAAAGACATATGTTGCTATTACACCATGTTAAGTTCCATTCCTTTCTTAGATTGTGCTTAAATCCATGCTGTTTATTACTGAAACTATGCCAAACTGTATTTTCAGCATACCGCTGGGAGTCTTCCTGTCAGACTTCAAGCTGGGTGTCGCCATCACGACTGCGTCCACCTGAGTTAGGATCCCATTATGAGCTTAATGACACCCAGCAGAACATCAGACGCGGAGGCAGCACGCACTCTCTGCAGCTGGACTACAGGGTGATGGGCTACAACGCGGACAAAAGCCGTGAGAGGACACAGGAAACTGGGAGGAGGACCTTTCAGTGGGAGAGGAATCAGTCTGGAGAGTGGGAGAGAAAACACACCCCGGACAGAAAAGAAAAGAGAAGGTACAAGGAGGAAGGAAGGAATATGAACATTAGGACCAAGGACATGGAGGGACACCAGGACCACGGAGATCAGCAGCTGCAGGACCAAGACAGCTGTGACGACAGCTCCTCGCCCGTGTATGAAGAGTACCAAGAGTCCAGACATGATCCGGAACAAAATGAAGACACGGAGAGCCTTTATGATATTCTACCCCCAACTCGGCGAGCCTATGAAGGATATCCGTCCAGTCCCCCAGGGCTAAACCTGCACCCAGCTCAACTTATGCCCCCCCTCAGGGCCTGGGACTTACAGACAGAGGAATGGAGGGGATCACGGGAAGACCATGGAGGGCTTGGCTCTAATAGTCTGGCAGGTTCTGGGGATGAGTTAGAAAGACTACTGAACCTGGTGTCACTGAGAGCCAGGAGAGCCACACGAATAAACAGAGCCTCTACCAGATCTGAACCTGCAGCAGGCTGGGATGGGCTGAAATGAGCTCACGCTCAAAACAAAAAGATTTTCTGTTCCTTTGCAAATCACAGAGTGGCGGTGATCCTCTCTGGTTACGGTTCACATTTATAATCTACTCGAACACTGGTCCACCACCTAAAAAAAAATAATTGGACAAGAATGTTAACATACACACTTTTATTATCCGACATTATTATCCTTGTGTAAACAAGCACTAATCCACCACCAATCCCCTGGCTCATTTATAAGCGGGAGGAATAAGAGGAAATATATGTGTCTCGTCACAGCTACACCTGGGCTGCCATTGGCTCTGAATCAGTGCTTTTACATGTATTATTTAGAGTCACTGAAGAAGAACATTTGGAGCTTGTTTTAGATCGCGTACCCCTGTATGTGCAAATTTTCAAATCATGTATTTCGTTCATCGCTGTGTCGGATCGCACATGTACTGGCAGACAATTATTTTGTTAACTCAGCCGTGCAATACTTAATGCATTTATTATTTTTTACTGACGCGCGCTCAGGTTTGTTTTGCAGGGAGCTTTTCGCTCGCATCCCACACAGACACAGACAGTATTAAGATTACCTGAGGTTGATTTTACACAATCATTTAATTTTCCTATGTGGATTTATTTATTTATTCATATTTGTAGCTTTGCTTATGAGTCTCTTCATGAGCACATGTGTTATAGTTACCTGGCCTGTGTAGATATGATTAAATACAGGACTAAGGATATATTTTTTTATTTACTCAATCGGCTATTCTAAGTGAGTAGAAGGACACAGAGCTACTTATTAAAACACATTAATTTAATCAATATGTACATAATGTAATTTGAATATATTGAAGCTTTAGCAGTGCTTCAGGCAGACTGAAGCCCGCTTTACACCTGGTGTTAATATGTGAAATGAATTTCGGGGCATTATGTGCAGAACGGCTTAGAGAATTGTGTGGACATGCAACCGTGAAGTACAGAATCACTCACCCAGGACATGTGCTCATGGTTGGCTCGCTGATAACGCAGTGTAAATGCTGCTGCATTCCCAGTTCACACACAACAAAGGGAATGCAAATGAAAATAAACTCCACGTAACGAAGCTTCGAAACAGCGCTGTTCTCTGAGAATATTCCTAGTTGACTCCTAGTTGGCTAGGAGTAATTAAAGATAAACATATTCATGGTAGCTGTTCGGGTCATTTGTGGATTTTTTTAAAAAAGACACACCGTGTGCACAAAAATACACACACCTCTTCCCATGCACAAACTGGTATTTGTAAAGGAAGAATGTGTGGACCGTGTTCGTACTCCAGACCGTGACAGACCATCGTGAGGCAAGCCCGACAGAATGGAGAGAAGATGAAAAATGAACCGAGACAGAAGTGAAGAAAAACAGCCAGTTTGGCTGAGCTTGCATTCCCTGTTATCAATATATATATTTCCAGCTCATAAACGCATCATCAATAACTTAGCCTCTGCACACCACCACAGTGGATTTTAAATCAACCAGTCAACCTGTGATTGAAGTGCAGACTTTAAGCTTTAGTTCAAGGGATTTAACAAAAGTGTCCCATTAATATTGTTTAGGAATTACTGCCATTTTAATAGACAATCGCCTATATAGTTGGGTGGTTGACTGACAAGCAGCTTTATGACCAGATGAGACCTGTTTCCTGTTCATTTTATTATAAATTCAGGAGGTAAAAAAAAGAAACACGAGCAGCTTTCAGTTCTAGATCTTTTATCTCCCTGAAGATGTTCTGTCAGATCTTCAAAGAGTCACTGTGATGGTGTACAGAAGCAAACAGTGAAACAATGTCCAAATACTTATGAACCTACAGTAACTGTATATGTACCATTTACAAATTTCAACTTGATCAGACCTTTCCATGTTCTGCTTGTTCTTTCTCTTCTTCTTCATCATCTTCCTCTTATTATTGTTATTGTTTTCGGTGTAATAATTGTGGGTGCTAGCTGTATATGATGGCCTGCTTTCCTCCTGTGATCTGATGTACTTGTTGCCTCTTGTTTGCAGTCTCCGTTTTTTTTTTCTGTCTTATTTTGTTTTTACTTCTGCCAGGATCCTCTGCCCTGAACTTCCAGAGGTGAAAGCTTTTTTTCTCCCATCACTAGTTTCTCTTATGTTCGTGATTCCAAAACTGAGATCGCCAAATACACATTTTAATTAGTCCATGACTCATATTAGTGTCTCAGTCTCAGATTTGGGGAAATTGCACTTCTTCTTTGCTGTGTTTTTTTTAATCATTGTCATGTCTAATCACTGCTTGATTTATATGCAAATGAGGAATAAGGGAGGATTTACATCCATTCATTATGAAAGCTCTAAGTGGAAATCATGCACATGTGTAAAGTTTCGCTTTGATTGAGATTTATAAAAGAGCACCATGCGTAGGCACGGGTTTACAAATATGAGTAGAGGAATACAGATTCACTCGTAAATCTGCATAAACTTTTATGCATCTGGCTCATGTCAGAACTAAAAGCCACCTTCATGTCACAGTTACTACGCTCATCATCTCATCTGGTAAACATGCCTTTGAGAAAATGCTCAGCAAACAATATATGTACATCAAATTGAAGGACAGAGTAGATGCTACAAAGTAAATGCAAGCCGTCTATGTCTCTAAGTATGTAGTGAGAATCCAAGGCCGCACTTTTGTGTTAAATTAGCGCATTTGTTGTTGCAAAAGTGGTTTTCATTGACAGAGTTGAAAGATACTGTGCCGATGGACTCTTTGGAAATACCGTAACATCCAGCAGTAACAGACACATATCAGTTGCCATGTCTTATTGTGATCAGGTTTAGTTTCACCTAATGTATTTTGTGTCTTATAATAGCATCGTCCATCTATTCATCCTCTCTATCCAATTCCTATTCAGATGTACTCTGTATTTGGGGGGCTGAAGCGTGCCACAGCTTGCACAAAGAAACATACCGGACAGGTCAGACTACAACATGGATAAACACATTCACACCTGTGGGCACTTTACAGTTTCCAGTTCACCGGGCCTGCATGTCTGTAGACTGTGGAAGAAAGCTGAGGCACCTAAAGGAAACCCACAGGAATACCGTGAGAGCATTCAAACTCAATACAACAGCTTCCACAGGCAGAGGTTTGCAACCCAGAACCTCAGTGCTGTGAATCAACGCTGCCAGCAACTGAGACATCTTTGCTGTCATCTTTTTATTCTTTATTGCCATCCACTGCAGTTGAATCATCTCGCAAACTACCATTCATTCCTACAGGATCATAAGTTATTTCAGGTCACTCACATGCTGAAGCGCAGCGCTGCATGGGTGTTTGAGTGGCTGCGCATTAACAAGACTTGAAGAATGTTCCCCAATCAAGGAGATTCACGTTTTATCGAGAATGAGAGAACGAGAACGGCATTTGTCCTCGGGGCGAATGTGTAATGGGTGTGTTATAGCAGGTTAGCTAGATCTCAACCTAGACTATGTGAGATAAATAATCCCCATAAAATATTTAATCCTATCAAGTCAGTCTTGTCATGCCTCTTATGTTTTTCTTTCCCTCCCCACCGGAATCTGGCAGATTCATTTAGCGGAGCTTAAAGTTGTCAATGTCCTGGGAAGACATGAAGGCATAATAATGTCCCCTGAAAATGTAAAGTGCACAACGTGTTTGATCAGTTAAACAATAAATTTCATTCTGAAATCATCAGAGGTGATTTGAAAAGGCTGTTAGGATCTTGGCTTAGATTCCCTTGCCTCTATACGCTGTCAACAGTTGAGCAGATTTCAGCATAATCTTCGCATTATGCCTTTTTGTTTACCTCAGGAACTGAATTATTTGCTGACTTGAATAAATGGATCCAGCTTATTGTGTGGTACTCTTTGTTCCTGGGAGTTTATTTCCATTCTGACCCATTGCGATGATGAAATTATGCAGACGGTGCATCTCTAAAAGGCATGTATCTGTGATTAGATAATCCTTTGGCTGTCTGCATGGAGATTTTTTAAGTCCTGTTCCTCGGGCATTGAAAAATGCGCCCAGAAAATATTAGGCACAATTTTCAGGCTTCTGTGCAGTTCCTTGTGCACTAATGCAGGTGGTATTACATGAAAAGTGGCACTGCACAAGAGCCAGGGAATTGTTGCAAGGGTATATTTTAAAATTTTACTGTGCACTTAAAAATAGTAATATTACAGTTACCATCTGCAAATGAAGTATGTTTTTTTATGAAAACCTTTATCAAATATGAACATCTGGCATTTGCAATCGGGGAAACACCTAAAAGAAGACCTATTACCCTTTCCCCTAGTTTTGATACTGTTACAGAGTTGCCACAGAAAAACAAAGTTTTGGATAATGAAGTGTGGTTATGTGTAAGTAAACCATAATCTCAGGTCTCAGACTGCTCAAATGCTCATTTAGAGTTTTCAACCCTTTTGTTTTTAGGGGCACTCAGCTGGAGGAAAGGGAGCTAAAGTGCAGGTTGTTTCAGGTTGAGAATGAACTGAGGGCTCTACCAAGCCCCAGTGCAAGGTAAACAAGGTTTGGACACGTGGAAACATCAAGAGCCTCGGGTATTTGGGCATGCACATCTGCACAAGATCCAAATTAGTGCGACTTTAATGTCACAAGGTCTCCTACTGTTGAGTAGAGTGGCATTTCTTAGTAGCTTTAATTGCATCACTAAAAGGTAATAAATTAATTCTTGATTGTTGACAAAAAGGTTGAAGGCAGCCAGTCTGTGGCCCTAACTAACAAGGACACACACAAAGGAATCTTTGCGGTTTTTGATTATCCTCCCGACCCCCCGCGGAGTTGATACACAGACTTTCTCCTTGTTGCCATCCAAGCCTCCTCGTATAAACATCACCAAGCTGACTACCTGCCAGAAAGCATTCCCATGGCAACCAGGCATTCCCCCGATTGTGTTTTATTTTCTCTGGCACATACAACACATTTTGGCCAATTAAGGGTTGTGGATATGTGTCTATGTGCATTTTTTTTGTAGTATTAATGCATGTTTTTCCCCTGCATGTCGCTCAACACAATATACATGACCTCAAAAAAATAGCATGTTTTTATTTTTAGATGCAGTGCCACGCAGGAGAGAGTTGTTTAGTAAAAGATTATCCACTCACCCACTCATGTGTGACAGATATATATGTAGGTGCTATGTATGCATGCACTGAGATAATGTGAAGTTACAAAGGGAGCATCACAGACTGTATATAAAAGATGGATGCCACCCACAGGTTAGTGAAGTCCTATTTACAAGTCTCAAGCTAAAAAATTATGGCTGTCACCATCTTGGTATTTGCAAATTAGACACGATGAGTGGAGGTCGATCTGACTGAGAAACTGAGGGACACTGCAGTTGTTAATCATAAGGGAGGATTGCCTAAAACCTGCCCTGCTTTATCATCCTGTGTGACTATCATGGAGACCAGAATTTCTAAAGTTAAATTAATGTTAATATGTGAAAATAGTAGGAACATTACAAGTGCCAAAATGGTAACTGAGGCGGAAAAAGCAAATCAAGCACTCTGTGAACATGTTTAACATATAAACAACAGCTGAATCAGCAACACTTAAACTTAAAAATTAAATATACCATACCAATTATTTATTAAGATCTTTAAAATTTGGTGTCTTTGATGTTTACCAATCAGTCAATTTTGGAATAATTTGGGATTTTCTCCAATCTTTACAGGGTCAAAACTAATTATACAGGCTCAGATGTATGCATACATGATAACTAAAACTTGTTTAAATATCCCTTAGAAAGTTATATCGCCACCAGATGCTTTTGGCAACCATCAATAGGCTTCTGGCATAATTCTGGCTGGATATTTAAATAAGTCAGTTTCCTGGCACCCACACAGCTTTTAACCCTGGAATGAAAAAGGATTGAGGTCGGAGCTTGAGGAAGGCCATTCCAGAAGCTTAGTGTTAACCTACTTTATCCAATCCTAGAGCAGATTTTGTTTGAGATCATTGTCTTGTTGGGACACTCAGTTGTGTCCAAGTTTCAACTGTCCAGTGGTTGATTCAATTTAATTCAGTTGTATTTATATAGTGCCAAATTACAACAGTCGCATCAAAGCGCTTTATACTGTAAGGTTTACAATAATACATAGAAAACCCCAACAATCAAAACCCCAACCCCCCAACACCCCCATAAGCAACCACTTGACAACAGTAGGACAGCCCGTTCTCACTCCCGGGGCGTAGTATACTGACGTTTTGTCACGTCCAGCAGCGTTCCCGAGGAACTTAGGGAGTGAGAACGTGTTCAGTAGGAAGGAAAAACTTCCTTTTAACAGGAAGAAACCTTCAGCAGAACCAGGTTCAAGGAGGGGCAGCCATTTGCCGTGACTGGTTGGGGATAAGGAGAGGAGAAGTGTAGAGACTAGAGTAGTGGTTAGACAACACGCCTTTGGAGCAGAGGATTGCAAGTAAGGGTCCTAAGGGTAGGCTAGGGTAGGGCTAGAGTAGGCTAGACCCATGCTAAGTGATCAACAAGGTTCGTGTCAGGTGTTGAGGAGGCATCAGGCACCCTGATGAGAAGAGAAGTACAAGATTAGGAGAGGACAAAAGACACACCGTGGAAGAGGGCCGGAGATTATTAATAACTCATGCTTGAATGCAAATTGTTGTATAAAGATATGGTGAATGAGGTTTGAGGTGAAGCTGAAGAATTCAGAGAATTTGACCACTGGTTCAGTCTGCTATTCTTTTTGGATTCACTTCAGTGAGTTGTTTTGATTTTCCAATTGTTCTGAATATTGGTCAATGAAATGAGTGCAAATTAGTGATGTGCGATACCACTGATTTGCTTTACGATCCGATACCAAGTATAATTCAGGGTGGCATCGGCGATACTGATCTGATACCGATACTTTGTACAAAACCTTTTTTTTTTACTGTATCTTTTATTGTACCTCAAATTATAGCTTCATAATGATTACAGGACGTCAGATTACTTGTTCTTATCACTTAATAATGCAGAATTATCATACAGAAAACTGAAGTTGTGCGCCATTTGAGCATGTTGCCTGCCTGCAGCACTAAAGGACTCCTCGAGAGTCGTCTGTCTCGCCCTAGCAGCACCTGTCCCCCTCCTCGTCTTTAGTTCGCCTCAACATACGCTTGTCATATTCTGTGATATGATTTACTCTGAGGTGTTTGACGAGGTAAATGGTGTTGCCACAACACCTCACTTTCTTGCCACATGTATCACAAACCGCATCTTGGCTGTTTGTGGAGGTAAAATACATCCGCACATGACTCCATTTACGCCCAGCCATTGTTGTGAGTGCGCACGCCAAGGGGCTGCGACACATTTATACAGCCGTATTTCGCACATGACTATTAAAGGCGGAAGATGAAGTAGTTCCTTCCAATGTAGACAGTCCAAATGATATAGTTTCTTTCCACTCTGTTCCTGTTAATGATAAACTACAAATTTACTACATTACTAAAATATCGATATTTTAATGTGAGAATCGATTCTAGAACATAAATGACTGGTATCGGAGGAATCGATATTTCAGTATCGATCCGCACATCAGTAGTGCAAATGCTTTTTACAGTCACTAAAGATGTATGCTGTAGACATATTCCACCCTGGAAAAAGAACAGTTCAAATTAATCATTAAAAGTTAAACATTTTTCATAATATTCATGTCCATCATCAGTGTATTTAACCTTCTGACCACAAATGCATGGTCTGATTGCTCTGAAGGAAACTCTCAGATATCATGTAGACTCTCCTAGACTGGATTTCATTTGTTTAACCAAGTGATACACTGCATTTTATCATGTCAAGCTCAGCACCAGCAGAGGTCCAATTTCAGCACTCCCATCATCCAAGACACCAATATGTGCTTAGCATAGGTATCAACCATAGCTAATCTAGCTAATGTTAACATCTGTTTGTTTAACTCCTATACTGTGTGCTCAATTACACAGTTTCCTGTTCTGCTTGTCATTAGACTGTGCAGGCATGAAAGAGTGACACAAACGGCATCCACAAATGTCTTTACTTTTATATCAGTCAGTTTCTCATTTCTGCTAAAGTTCTGATTTTACAACATTTAAGTTGTCAGACAAAATTAACGTTCACACCACTTTAAGTCTTGGCTGATGTGTGAATTTTGCAAGATTCACATGTTAAATGCCCACTCAGGGATAAAGGTGAAAGGACATCCTTGCAGCAATGCAGAGGGGGAAAAACAGTGTGTTTTGTACATTAAATAATGCAAACATATGTAGTATTTCCCCCCAGATAAATATAAGCCCATTAAAGGCAGTTTTACCAGATGGCAGATGTTCCTGGTGAAATAACTCTAACATTTAATCAAATTGTACAGCTGTTTTATTTATTGTTAATTTAAGTTTTACTTTATAATCCATGTATCACATACAATTTCCACTGATGGTCAACTGCTCACTGTGTTTTATCATGCAGAATTTATGCAGTTATGTTTATTGCTGTGCATGCTCATCTACCGAAGGCCCATTGTGAGCTAGGAAAAGACGTTCAGTTTTTACAACCAGCCCTGTGTTGGCTAACAGAAAGAATGCAGGCTTATGGCACTTCCGCACTGGCTTCACTTTTCAGACCCAAAAGCTACATTCATCTTTTATGCACAATATCTGGGAAGACTGCATGTCTGCGTGCTTTAGGTTTGGAAGAATAAGAAAGAGTATCTTAAAATTGTTTTCTTTGAAAGAGTATTTGCAACGTGTGCATTTTACTATATAGAGCTATAGCAGTGTTAAGGCAGTCATTTTGCCAGTGTTTTTTTTTTTTAACTGAGAATATCATTTTTGAGTGAAACGATTCATATATCTTTTAGTGAATGCCAGTTTGTGTCAGTGCAATAGATGGAAATAGCTCATAGTTAAATGCTGCCTGGCTTGTTCCAGCTCTGTTTTCTCTCCCTGCAGGAACCATGAACCACAAAAGACTCAAACAGGTACAAGGCAGAACTCAAGGGAGACAAATCTCTATTTTCCTCAGCCCAGGAAAAATTTATGCGCTACAGTGTGTTCATAAAACTTGATGAAACTTGTCACTGTGGGAGACATTCTAAAACTTCTATTACCAACTTTACAGCCTAAAAATAATCAGCCTGTTTTGCTCCCTAATGTGATCACAACACCTGAATTTATGTTTCCTCTATTACCCCTGCCTGTCGTAACAAGGCAAAACAGAAAATAAGATTTTGTCAATTAGCATAATATGCTAAACATTTCTCAGGTGAGAAAGCCAGGTGTCTCTAAAAAGGGGCAGTGGTACGTCAGCTTTTTCTGAATTATTTCCTGTTTTCAATTTAGGTCTTTACTGGAAGAAAAAAAAATTTAGGGGTGATTACCCACAGGACATTACCCTGATGTGCATAACCTTGCACAACATTACTACTGCCTCTCGCTCAGTATGAGGTACTGAGAATAAACAACAGGAATATAAACACACACCACAAATGTCCCTGCGCTGTGGTAAAAGAGAGGCGAAACAGTGCAAGCAGTTTATTCGTCCAGATTTAGAGCTCATTAAATTATGGTGACAAAGGATTGTGCAACATGTTCCAATAACTTACACTGTCTCTCTGACAAACTTGTTTGATAACCATCCCACTTGTTTAGCGTATTCCAAGCACGCTGGTGACAGGCACGGGGTCAAACTAAAGGCAAACATGAGGGGGTGTGAGGGAAACAAGACATAGAAAAATAAACAAAAAGTGACTGTTGTGTTTATTCATCGCGCATCAGGGGACACTGATGAGGACCTGCCAGTCCCTTTAGCTCTGCTGGCTTTTCATTGGACCAGCTGGCATTTATACCACAAAGTCAGCTAAGCCACTTAAAACCGCTTTCTACTCCCACATTTCCTATTTTTCTTCCCTTTCCTTTCTGCTCCTTTTCTTTTAACAATGAATTTCTTCATGATCTTTCTGGACACAGCAGGGAAGAGAAGAAATGGACAGAAGGATTAAATGATGTTACATAAAGGAGAAAGGGATTGAAAGATAGACCGTGTAAGAAAGGCAAGAGATGAGTAGAGGAGTGGGAAAAATACGAGAGATTACCATTCCCCAGTTCTTGCTTATTGAGGGGTAGCTGTGTGGGTGATTGTAAATCCACGCTGTTTCTCAGTAACACCGGGATTACACACCCGGCCAGACCTAATCTATGTGCCTAACATCTGCCTCTGATGAGACACAAACACACTTGCGCATGCACCAACACACACACACGTGTGCACACCAGCATGCAGACACATACCTGCACGCAAACCCACCCGTGACCACAGTGATTACAAACGCAGTCAGTGTCTGGAGCAATTTCATCTCATGTATTTTATATACTTTAATAATATGAGTATGATCTGACAGAACATGCCTGCATGCTTAAAACAAGGCAACAAGGGGAAGAGGGGAAATGGAGTGGGACTAGGTGACGTCTATGCACATGTGCGGGGATACGAACTCACATCAGAAAGCCGCTCTCGGCCGTGTAGGAAGCTGTTTACCAGCTCTATCCCATCACTACCCTCCCCCTGCTGTTTTAAGAGATTATTACTAAGGCAATCCGCTGGCATATGCCTGCAAAACTGCTATGTGTGAGACAGGGATGTTAACCATGCGCTTCATGTCCTTTATTGGATTTCCTTATGTGATGAAAGTGTATAAAGACCATCGGATTATGTCACATTTACACAACATTAAAATACAGTAATTGCCTCAAACTTTGGGACATTTCTTTGGCGGGGAAGATTTCCCTCTCTTGGCCACTTACTGCAAACTACACAAAGACCACAGAAAAAGCTGAATCCCATTTTCCGGGATATATTTTTTTTACCCTTCATTCATCTTTGCTCGAGCCCTAATATGCTGATATGCAGGGGCCTTCAGTGTTAAGCTGTTGGACTGCATTACAACACTTCTCAGTTTGTTCTGATCTTGTAAAAAACTGCTGCCTTAAAGAGAGGTGAGACAGAATGATGGATCAACAGCTGCTGAGAAATATGGCTGCATCATGGGCTTCAGAGCTCAGCTTGTTATCTTCTCTGGCTCTAAGGAATTGGTACGCTGTCACCTTTAAGATTGCTGAGATCTGATTTAGCTAAGAAAAAGGGCTGGCTTGTGTTGTTCTTTGATCATCAGGGTTTTTATTTATGCCAGCAGAATAAGCATCAAGATTTGCTGATTTTGCTGCAACTTTAAGACTTTTATTAGGCCCTTGTTAAACTATGAAAGCGTGAAATGCCTTTGCTAGGAACCTTTACAGTCCATCTGACAATTCAAATGTAAGAACAATAAAAACACAATAAGATAAACACAGAAACATGTGTAGAAGACAAAAGGCGAGCTAACACCTTATTAATAATGATGAAGTAAAAACGTCAACCTCTTCCAGTTTAACCTTTGCCTCAGTTCCAGTTTTCAAGCTGTGGTTTAAAATGATAATCTAACAGCATCAATTCCAAATCCAGATTGTACCAAAATCTCTTTACGTGTTATTTGGCTCAGGAGCCGTTTCCACTAAATTTCATACAGGATTTTTAAGCTTATGAGCCCATAGCTCTTTTTTTAAAAGGTCTTTGGAGGGATCTTTCCTATGAATTATGGTTGAAAAATACAAATAATAATAATAATCAGCCACACCTGTGAATATTTGTCTTTTTTAATGACCATTACTGCCTGTACCAAATTCAGTGATAGGTGAAAACTTTAAATTGAATTTGTGCATTTAATAATTGTCAAAAATGAGTGAAAATTCCAATCGAATTTTTTTTGCAAAATTGATGAAATTCATCCTCTGGGACCACATGTGTGAGTCCAAAATTTTAGATCTCCAAATCTGTTCTCAAAAACACTGAAGACTAGTTTGGCTATTTTTATGTTCCCACATCTTTAAATGTTTTGGAAACAACAAAAAGCTTTCAGTCCCATCCTAATATAATGATGACATGTTTGTATGCTCAGTATCTGTATGTACCCGAACTGTTTGAGCCAATGAAACTTTGCAAGAACTTTGTCACACATACAGCAATTCACTATGCGTTTGCGTTTTTTTTTAAAGATTTATTATTGAGATTTATTATATATCTCTCTTCTCTTGATTTTCATGTATATTACGTTCATTTCATCATAACCCTGCAAATGAAAATGTGATGTTCCATTTTTCTTTTGCATTTGTTCACGTTCACACACAACCATATATATATATTGGTGTATAGTATATATTTTTGGTTTTCTGTTGTTAAATGAATGTAGCAGTGCTTCCTGCAAACCTGTTGTCAGTTGTGTTACTCAAAGATTAGATTGTTTATACTCATGAATACAATCCAATTATGGTTACGCTTGTTATATTTATTTAAATAACTCTCAAAACAACATAAAGTATAGACTCTATGCCTTTTCTTTTCTTTACACCTGGTACCTCCGACACTTGTTTTCATGGCACCATCTGGTAATTTCCAGAAAACTCTCTGCGGAACAGTGGCTTGTGTTAGCAAAGACTGCGTTATCAATATTAATAAGCCATGTTGTCATGTAGAGTACAGCACAAAGAACACAGCCATATGGAGACGCTACTGTATGTTACTGGCTCTTCTAGAGGGCTATGCTAAAACCCACTTTCTTTGGTGAGATTCTCAGTACATTATTCATCTACATCCTCATTTCTGCGCTTATTCCCATAACATTAGGCTACACTGCTATAAGTAAGTGCTAAAAATCTTTTTTTTCTAAAGAGTATATATCAAAATAGGACCATTTATGGATTCAGATTGGGTTATAAATTGTAGGGTACTTGCATCTTTTTTCTTTCTTTCTTGCTTCTTTAATAATCCTGGATTTATTATTTTTATTTTTACCTTAAAAGCCTTTCTTAGTGTTTTTTTTACTCAAAGGCTTATATGACAAAACTCAGAGGTTTAAGGTTACACATCACCGTGCTGTGCTGATAAAGGAGATTTCCTTGCAATTAAGAATGCCTTGAAGTTTTTTTTTTATTATTATTTTTTAAGTGCTTAAGATTATCAAAAGTTCCTTCAAAGCAGACGAGCACTGTAATACATTAGCTTGAGATTCCGAAGTCTGTGAAGCACAGTCAGCGCAGTCTTATCGGGGATTTGCAGTTTCAATTAGCAGATTTAGATGTTTTGTGGTCTGTACCATCAAGACTATAGATTTTCTTTTCCTGGTGTGAGTAATATTATAAATTCATTCAGTCACTGTCCCTTCTATCGAGTTTATTCACATACTTAAAGCGTATGATTGTGTGCCCTGACCTCACTTGCCAGAGCTGTCTGTCTCCTGGTCATCACATCAGGCTCATGTGGAACTCATCATACTGCTTTGAGGATGACACTGGGCTGCTCTAATCTGTTCCTGCTGCTGTGCTTGAGGGCATCAGGGTCATCCATTCGCCCAGCAGTGAAGAGTTAAACAAGTGGAATGGCACTGTCCTCAATGTGTCACCACAAGTATTGATGACATATGAATCCACCAGATCTGATGGAGAGACTGACTGCACTGTTACCCGTGTTAAGGATGAATGGGTTTAGCCTGCAACCTCCATTTACTGTTACTGCACTGTGCACAAAGTGAATTATAGCTTAGTCCATAAGTGGCACTCAGTAGAGACACTAATAAAGGACATTGGTTCAATCAATAGTGCACCGTATTTGCAAATGAAAGGCTTCAATTATATAGCCTGGCTCCAGCTGCATGGAAATGCTAATTGTAATACCTTAAAAGCCAACAGCATATTTGTACTTGCACACGAATAACTTCGGACAAAGAAAAAACAATCATTACATTTTCAAATTTGTCGTTTGCCTACGACGCATGCCTCACACAAGTCTGTGTGTGCTGACTGGACTTCCCATGCCGACCCACCGCTGTGTGTACACTTAGAGCACAACCAAGCTTTGTGCTGAGATCAAAGACAGATTCTGGGATGTCACGCTGGGGATAGGCAGAGGGGAAAATGAGGGAAAATCTTTGTTTGCACGCATGCCTCGGCAAAGTAGGTTAGGAGATGAAGAGTGAAAGTCAAAGACGGCAAGAGGTGTGAGAAATGGAGATGCGCATAAAGCCCAGTGGAAGGCACAAACGTTGTTTGTGAAGCCGTGAAGCCGTGTCTTCCTCGTGCTCAGTCTGTGGATTTGATGTTTTGCCACAGTGCCGCCTCGCCACGGACAGCGCCGTTTGCGTCGTAGTTCAGAGCATGGCAAGGACAACACAAACGGTCAGGGAAGGCAATTTGTTCACGCGTGTGTTCCCAGAACAGCAAATTAAATGAGGTTTCCGCCGGCGGTGCGATGATTTGGCATTTTTTAAAATATATATATATATATATATATCTGAAGAAATAGCCTTCTTCTTTCCCGCGTGGGCACATGCAGGAGGAGACTTGGAGATGCCAGCCAGCAACCCGGGGACACTTGACGAGGATGGAGATTTAAAATATGAATGGACTGGACCTTATCTGGAGGACTATTTTCTGAACGACAAATAATTTGCATTCATTGCCAGAGAGAAGGTGTGGCACCGCCGCGTGTCCGAGCTGCCCGTGGCACGTGGATGGATGACTTTTGTGCGAACATAAGAAAGAGCCGAGAGTACGTGTAACTTTATATGCCACACGTGATTCCCGCACAATAGCCCGGCAATTCATTCCCATCGCCTTTAAGTGGCAGACTCTCGTTGGGCTCTTGTGGAACTCGAAAGGGTGCGCTTAATGTTTCGTTTAGGACACGCCGGTACCGACGGTACCTGCGGGACATAAATTTACAGCGGCGATTCAAAAGCAGCTCGGGCTGTGGGCCAGTGATGCCGGACACATTAACACTTGTAAAGAACCGGACAGAGCCACGGCTGGGGCAGCTAGATCGCACCCTGGCCACAGAGGGGACCGCTCGCCCCGCCTGGGTCATTGCAATCCTGGCCAGTGTTTTGATCTTCACCACGGTGGTTGACGTGCTGGGGAACCTGCTGGTGATCATCTCGGTGTTCAGGAACCGCAAGCTGAGGAACGCGGGTAGGAGTTTTTCCCCCAATTCCGATAGTCTGAAAGGACGCAAAGGTCGCACAAAGTCAAACCACATGATCAGTGATCACAGAACTAACAATACTTCGCCATTTACCCAGATGGAAAAGATACAACTTACTGTAGTCTAGCGAGAGTTTGTATAATGATGTAGGTTACGTAGGCAATGCTGAGTGTGACATCTGCTCGGGGGTGAACACTGGTTATATAAAATCTTGTTTTTGTTTCACCCCGCACGTTTCTTAATCTCGGGCTGCTTCTGCGCATTTCTTTAACCTATTGACCTCAGAGCGCACTTAGCCTTTCCGTGCCACTGTCATCAGAGCAACAACAAAAGAAATTACTTTAGTAAACTGTGCATTTTATGTGCCTTACCTTGAGAAAAAATATAAAAAATCAGTGACTAAACTGAACTCACATTAGGTACTGTCCAATTTAACCTGATTCTTTTGGATTTTTAACTTGATTTCAAATTAAACATCTTGGTAAAGCTTAATACATTGATGCTGATTAAAAGCTGCCAGGCACATGGACAGGATGCTTACAGTAGGTGCAGATGGGCACAGAAATGATACAGGCACAGATTTCACCTGTGCTTCAAGTTAGGGAATAGTGTGTTCAAGTAAATGTCATGTAAGATGAATTAAGCTGCCACTGGAGCTCTTATTGATAGCTTGCACTGTTAAAGCTACTCTGACAGTCTGGCATCCCACTTTTCCCACACTTACACGCTCTACTAGTAAAGTTCACCGGCACTCTGAGTCACACTTACTATGAAAGGGCTGGTTAATAAGCAGAGGAGTCCCTCTGAAAAGCTTGCTGTAATGGTGTTGATGAACTTATTTTGTTGTGAATGTAGGCGCCTCTGCATGCAGGACAAAAGTACTCTTGGACCTCTAATTCATCCAATTATAAATGAAATGAATAACTACTAATTTTTAGTGACTCATTCAAACTTTTAATGTGACTGGGTTTCTCCCTAATTCTCCATATTTATTACAAGCTTGAGATGCTTCTTTTGTGAACTGAAAACTAATATTTTATTCTAATGGAAATTTTAAAAAATGCTTAAGAATGAGACTGAGATAAAAAACTTGCCAAGATGGATATTTTATGCAGTGAAGTCTGCCACACAGTGCTGACTGGCTATTTTGTGCTTTATCAGGCAACAATTAGGGCAGGAAGTATGCATTTATTTGCATAATCTGTAAATCAGCAACTATTTTTCAGCCAGTAGGAAGCAACCGGGACTCATTTCCCCCTTATTAGTCAATAGGAAAAAAACCCTTAGGATTTATCAAAGCAACTACAAACTTTCATTGAAGCACGTAATGAAGTTGCCCTCATATCCACGAGTGGATATGAGGGCTTCTCATGGAGACGTTTTTTATTCCATTTGGGTGTATCCTCTTTCACTCAGATATACACAGTGATCACTGGAGCATTTGAATGCAACTTTGTCTTCAGGTTCAATTTTTTTAAATAGAGGTTTAGGTTAGGTTCATTGGATTCATAGCGTTAAATCTAATCAAGGTTATTTATTTATTGAAGCTATCAAGAAGCAGAATTCAGAAAATTAAGAAGTAACAAGTCGGGTGCCAGCATGAATCATTTCTTTTAGCAAGACATGACCTATAGATATCCTCATAATCATTATGTTATTAAACTTTACACACAGTGACAGCAGCATTCAGAGGATTTAAATAATCAAAAAGAAGGCTTCCCACTTGTTGAGAGAATAAAACAGAGATTATAGCCTATTAAAGAAAAGGTTGGCTGCTGCTGTAACCACAGAAAACGTTGGATATCTTCATCTCTGCTGTTTTCCCACAGTGACTCAGGCATTACTTTGATGGAACCTTTTTGAATATAAAGCATGATCAGTCTTTGGTGTACACTTAGGAGAAAATCTGCAGTGAGTGCATGCAGTCAAGTGCCCCCAGTGAGAATAAAACATTAACTGTCATTTGTCCAGTGGAAATCTCTCATATAGGCTTTCAAATGGCTTGGATCTTCTGGAAAAGGGGGATTAGGAGGCATGATCCCACCAAATGGATCAATTTTTAATTGTATAAAATGCGCATCTACAATTCCAACAACAACAACTGCTTGTACAAGGACAATCAGCACATCTTGTGATTAATCACATGCCAGCAATTTCCCCATATACACCCATTAGCATAAGACAATATATCAAACGCTTGATTAAAAATTGCTTAATTTCTATTAGAGATGGACCGATCCGATGTTACGTATCGGTATCGGTCCGATACTGGCGTAAATTACTGGATCGGATATCAGAGAAAAATAAAAAAATGTAATCGATCCATTAAATATCAAAAAAAGCACCTCACAAAACTTGTGACATGGCGTAACTCGGCTCATAACCGTAGCACATCGCAGTACGGGTCACGTGATAGAGTGGCTGTGTGTATTTGTAGCCTCGCTAGCAATCCGGCATTTCATCTCCAAGGAAGTGATCCCAGAGAGAA